>NC_089816.1:2978844-3278844 GCF_029633855.1 Hoplias malabaricus | reverse complement strand
TCCCGGGGATCATACCAGCAACCTTTCAGTACCAAGCCCGGTCCTCTAACCATTAGGCCATGACTGCACCCTATGTTTTGTTTTGGTTATGTTCACTTGATCAGCTCAAAGCTACACAGTGGTTGCATTGTTTTCATGAAATCAAAGTCATTCATTCACCGCTTCTCCAGTTCGGGGTCGCGGTGGGTCCGGAGCCTACCCGGAATCACTGGGCGCAAGGCAGGAACTCACCCCAAAGTGGGCGCTAGTCCTTCGCAGGGTGACACACACTCACACATTCACTCACACACTCACACCTACGGACACTTTTGAGTCTCCAATCCACCTACCAACGTGTGTTTTTGGAGTGTGGGTTGGAAACCAGAGGAAACCCACACAGACACAGGGAGAACACACCACACTCCTCACAGTCACCCGGCGCAGGACTTGAACCCACAACCTCCAGGTCCCTGGAGCTGTGTGACTGCGACACTACCTGCTGCGCCACTATGCCACAGAAATCAGGATTTATTTATTTATTTATTGATTGATTGACTGATTGCAGGGTTCTCGCAAGATGAAGCTGCAAGCTGATGCGTACAATTAAGGATGAAGGGAAGAGCTACAAATGGATGTGAAGCAGAGCTGTGGCCTACCTGGCACATGGAAATGCTTGGGAGCTTGGTTAGTGGTGGGTGTGCTGGACCTGGCCTCCAGCTGTGGATAGTATGGCGAACTCCTGCCACTTTCTGTGCCTGAGCCAAGCCCCAGTTAATCACAGCCACAGCAAAAAAAAAAAAAAAAAAAAGCATGAATGAAAGCCCTAATAAAAATCTCTCTCAGTCAGAACACAAATCAGAAGGGACAGTGCCTCTGCTCAGAACCTCAGCCAGGGACAGTATGCATTTCAGTCAACAAAGGAAAGTCATACTGTGCCATTTGTAATAAGCAAAAATAAATAAAAAAATAAATGCATACCATGGAGGTTAATGTATTCTAATTTGTTTTGAGGCCCACCACCCCATGCATTCTTTTTGTCTGATATTAAAACACATCCACTATAAACATTTAACATACTTATCTTACTTCCTGCCAAAGACATGTCAGATATAAAGCCATCAGTATGCAGTGTGTGTATTACACAGAGTGTGTATTCAGTGTATTATGTGGTTTATGGTTGATATAAGCTATGTACACACTTACCATATCTGTAGTAATGCTGTGGAGAGCGAGGGAGGATGGGTGACATTCCCTGTCTGCTGTATGCGGGAGAATCGATGTAACCGGGACTGGAGGAACGCCGTTGCCTGAGGTCCACACTGTCGTACATATCCTACACACCAACATACACCAACACACACCCACACCCATATATGCACACTGTCCTAAGTGTGATACTCTTACAAATGAGTGATAATTTAAAGAATATTTTTGGCCAGAAAATGACACTAGAGTAATAACAGTTACAATTTCCTGTCCATTCATCTTTTCATTTGATTAAACAGGGCTGGGTTTCCCAAAGGCTTTGTTGTATTAGGTTAGTGTTAGAAGAAACATTTCAGTCAACAGTCTCTTTACAAATAAATGATCTTAAAGCTGCTAAATCTTTGGTTAAACTGGCTTTTTAATATCTGATTAAGACGACAAGACTGGTTTAAAAAATTTGGCCCAACCCAACATCTGTGGTAAAATGTCAAAACAAAAACTAAATCCATAACTAAACTACAGCATGTGCCATGAAATCTAACACCCTCAAGAACTTCCTTAGCCCTAGTGGATATTTTGTCCAGAGATTTGTTGTCATAAACAAGACATTTTCAAACAATCCCAGATAGCAACGGTGGCCTGGTCCAAATGTGGCACATCTGCAGTTCTCTTGTGGCCCACATTTGGACTTGAATGACAGGGTTGACTCTGGGTGAGCAACATGTCCATCTCATATGGGCAAGATGTCGGGTGTGTTGTAGACCAATTCTGGGTCAAATCGACATCTGGCACACCCATGTCAAACCTGACTCATGACAGTTGGCCCACATAATGTCCAGGCTTAGTGCCAAAACGGGTACAGATTCGGTCCAATATTTATTTATTCCTATCTGGGATGATATACAGTTTAAAACTAATGAAATAAAAATAAACATAATTTATATAACATTCAGCATTTGGTGTTTTACTTATAACTACTTTATAAACTTTTAATTATGAAACTTTTAATAAGGATCTTGACTCCATAATTTATACAATGACTTATTTTATTACCTGAGAATATGGAGAGAGGGTTCCCAGAGACTGTGGTGGGAGAGAGAGAGAGAGAGAGAGAGAGAGAGAGAGAGAGAGAGAGTCAGATTAACAGTCTTTCTGAGGGCAAGTTTCATTCCTGTTCTTGGTGTGATGTGTGAGTGGAAGTGAATAGAAAAAAGGGGCTACAATGTTAATACTAAACCCTTTACATTGTCATGATTTAATAACAGTTGTTTCCTGCAGCCTGATAAGAGCAGAATACATTTTCACTACCATCGGAAACAGTTTATGTGGCAGGAACCAAACACACTTGGAAAGGGAGGGACAGTCATTCATCTTAAGAAGGCAGTGAGTAGTAACTGCTGTTGAAGTAGTGTTTAAAATGCAAAGTGAAAACAGAAACACTGGAAAGTTTCAGCTTGTATGTGTGGAAGTAATTTGTCCAAACCTGACCACGTCTTAAATAGGGAAATATTCCCAGCTAAATATATAACGCTGCAAGCCCACTTTGGAAGGTTTGAACAGAAATACATGGCCCTCTAAAAGCTGCAACAGCAAGTCATTTTAGGGATGCACGGAAATATTTTGCCATTGGTAACCCAGTAAACAAGGAACATCCCTGGACGTTCATAATAGGTCTAAAAGTAGTCTGTCCGTCAAGGACATATTTTAAACGTCAATGGACGTCCAAATTCCATCGTAATAAGTTAGTTAAGTGGTGACCAATCGATAACGTCAGTGGACGTCCAAAACGCGTTTTATACAAGTAATTTATTTCGGGACCAATTAATAACGTCAATGGACGTCTAAAATACGTCTAATAGTCGTCTTTTCAATGTCTGTGTTTGGACGTCTTTTCAACTTTCATTTTCAACCTTAAGAGAACGTTGATTAGACGGCAGTCATTACGTTATTTGAACGTTGAATCAACGGCTAAATGTTTACTGGGAAAGCCTTTAATTGTCATATTATTGACAGATATTATACAAATGAGACCATAAAACCGTTAAATCTTCAATGTATTCCTTAAGCCACATTTCTGACAGTATAAGACAGACCAACATTTATCACTGATATGTGGAAATGAATATTACGCCCATATCAGCCAGTATAACCAGCCAGCACATGTATTGTTTTGGTCTTATATTTGTGGCCGGTTTTTATATACATATTATCACATGCTTAAAAAAACATATCTACAGACAGAGTCATATTAAAAAGTCATATTATTAATTTTTTCAGTTACTGTGATAAAAATACATTTAAATTTTTTAACAACACTAGACACTTTAATACGATAAAAAAAAATATTTGCTGAATGTAACACAGATTGAAAATGTGAAATGACCTAAAATGTTATGGCAAAATTTTATGTATTGTATTCATTTAAAAATGTATATAAATAAATAAATAGTCTGTTCCCTAAATAATGTTTCACATATTTACACTTAAAATACTTGTACCCTGACCGTAGCAAAACTTTTCCATAAGATTCTATGTAAGATCTCCAGGCATAGACTGTGAAAAACAACAAGCTCGGAAGGATTTTGACAACATAAACACATATAATAAACAGAAACCAATAAGCACAAATATGTAAGACAGACCAAGGTGTCCTGAGAACACAAGAACAGGCTTTAAGGCTAAGCTAGGCTAGGCTAGGCTAGGCTAGGTCAGGCGAGCTGCATGCTGGGAAGGTGCACAGCTTTAAAGTGGGTTAAAGTCCCACTGGGGCAGTACCTCGCCGTAGCTGAGGCGCTCAAGCCTGTCGTCCGAGTAGTATCTGTGATAGGGCTCATACAAAAAGAGATCAGGCCTCTGAAGATCGTAAATGGCTTTAACCTTAGGAAGCGCAGCCAGATCTCTGTATTCTAGGAACTCGTTCTCCAATCTGGCCTGAGGAGAGGGACATGACACAAACACATACACTAGCACAAACATCAAAATGCAATGAGAACAGGATGAAGAAGACTGAAACTGTTAATGGAATACACAAACTGAGTGCTTTTATATGTACACAATAATCAGAAAAGTGTGTACAATCAGATTTCCGCAGCAATTTATCAACTTAAATTCTTTCTTTTAGACTTTAACGTATAAAATTATTTCTTAGCAACACAGCATTAAATCTCAAAAACTGAAAAAATGAGCAAGAATTACTAAAAAATCATACATAGCACATATTAGCGAGTGATCACAATCCACAGTGCAGTTTCCTTATAAACAGAGCATTTTTACCTGTAATTATTTATTTAGGTGTTGCAAAAAGAGTGGTTACTATTTCACAGTTTTAGTGCTAAAATAAGGATTTAGTGTTTAACATTTCCTAGAAAACTTGTGTTATCCAGATCTGTTTGTACATGTTAAGATGTAGAATCAGAGTAAGCCTGAAAACACAATTACTAGACTAAAATGAAGGTCTAGGATCTTAGAAATCTGAGCACATGTTTATCTGATCATTTGAATAACCAGAAAACTACTGAAATCTGATAGTGATCATATTATTAGTGTGCATGTAAATGCACTTGCTGACAAAATGAATGTAAATGCTATTAATAACAATAACAACAACTTTTGGGAGTTTAATGGGAGTGAGTGTGTGAATTATATTAGTGTTCATTACACATGTTCATTATGCACATGCACATACCAAAGGCCAGACTCAAACCTTGGTGGTGTTCGGCAGGATCAAATTATCCCAGCAGATATCTAATGACTAATAATATTTCATGATCTTCTCATATGTTACTCTCATATGTTGGATGTGTTAGGTAGAGTCTGGTTTCTGACCTTCAGCCATAGGCACAGGACAGTGCACATGCTTGCACAGCATATTTAGGACATCAATCCCACACTCAGCACAAAGGTCACTCAGTGCATCAATCACACACCAACACACATACATTTACATACCACTGCACAACACTTACAAAACACCCCAGAGCACAATATGTTCTTCACGTTTTTAGTGATATTTGAGTGACAGTTACTATGGAATGCAATGCTGCCTGTAACTATGACCTCTATAGGTGAAGTCACTGCTTGACACACTATAGATAAACACTATAATCCTGAATTGTCTGAGGAGCTACACTGAATGGCCAACAGTTTGAGCACACCCACATGCCCAGCATTATTTATGTGATGACTTTACAACAGATGTTGGTACATCTCTGTAAAGATTTGACTGCATTCAATGTTGCATACATTATTGAGTCTTATATACAGCCTTATATACACAGCGATAAAACCTGGATCATAAATGCTAGATTAACTCCTCCCTTAGGTCCTGGATGGAACTCCATTGCTCCAGAGAACAGTTCCACTGCTCCAGAGCCTAATGCTAGGGAGCATTATACACCTCCAGATGACACTTGTATTTGGCACTCTTTATTTTGTATTCTCCTGAAAGTGGAAAAAAAAATGAGCAGAGATTGAAGGAGTACTCACGCAGATGACTCGGCTAGGGGAACTGATGCTGGATCCTGGGGGAGAGATGGAGGTCTCAGACATACGTCTTACTCTCAGCTTTCTCTCAGCTCGAGCAGCCTGCTTACACACAGGATGCCACACCTCAGAACCTGCAAAACACACAAGGAATCACAACATCACTTACATCTGCTCATTTAAACTATACGACCAAAGGTTTGTGGACACCAGCTCACCTCATATTTCTTATGAAATTAAATGTAGTATTAAGGAGGGTCCTCCTGTACATCTACTCTACATCAGATTGTAAAATGACTGAAATAATCTAGAGAAGTCTCTGTCTTTGTAGGGCAACGTTATTGAAGTGTCTGACCTTTGAGACCTCAGACGGCAAGGCATGAGGGACTGGGATAAAAAAAAACTGTCATACAACTGTGATAAATGAGAACAAAACGGCATATGAGCACTTTGGAAAACCGTTGTTTCATAACACAATCCACTGCTGCATCAAGACATGCAACATATAACTATATTAAACAAGAGGAAAATCATACATCGATTCTATGTGACAAACCTAATGAGTTCTCTGGGTGCTACAACAACATATCTTCATAGACACTGTGTGTGTGTGTGTGTGTGTGTGTGTGTGTGTGTGTGTGTGTTTGTTTATATTACATGGTGGGGTCCGCAACCTGTTAGCACACTCACGGTGTGGGGACCAAAAACATGGTGGGGACCGGTTTGCTGGTCCCCACAATGTTTTCAGCCAAAATGGGTCAGCTGACTCAGGAGGCCATGCTGATATGGGTGGTGCAGTTTTTTTTTGGCCCCCATGCTTCACACAAACCTGACAGCCGTGTGTCTCATCTGTGTGTGACTCTGCTCACCACGCCCCCGGTGGCACTCGGTGGTATTGCATGAACACACAGATCGTGGGGGTCCATACACACTTCACTACTGCGTCTACGCAACACTGATAGTGACTCATATTAAATGAACTAGGGTCCTTTAAACACTGCATTAATGGCTCCTTCTCCAAGGTAAACACAAATAAAACACCGTACACAACTAGTTAGTCTTTTAAACATAGAAAATAATCTTAACAAGAAATGTACATGGACATACATTTAGTTACAAAATATTAATCCTGGTGTAGTATATTGTAAGTTAGTGAGGAGGTGAATTAAATTATTTAAATTAAAACTTTTAGTTCAAACACAGCGTTATAAAGTCTTTAATGGTGACACGTTCAAGAGTAAAATACATATACGTGTAAATATAGTCCACTCTTTATGTATTAAAATAGCTCAGCCGAACATTTGGTTGAAGATAATGGCTCTGTGTAATGGAAGCGAATATAAAATGGCGATTTGTAGTTTTCACCGTTCTACATTGAATGAAGGAAAAGCAACTCGGAACTACAAAGGAACTACACTTCCCATAATCCCTCTGTTCCACGAAGAGTCTGCGGGGTCGTGCACAGGACGAGCTGAAAGGTAATAAACAAAGGCTTAAATATATGGCTTTACTCGGTAATGTAACGCTTATTTTAGTCGTATTTATGTGTGTATATAGAGAGAATGGGAGTTATTAAGCTGTTTTAAATGTTTTAAAGGGCTATATTTCCGTGTGAGAGTAGTGCAGAGAGAAAGAGGCCCGTGAAATGTGACGTTAACAACAGCTTTCGTGCTTTAGCTAACTAACTAAATATACTGGATATAGAGAAAATATTCGGCTGGTTTTGTAAAATGAAGTTTTTAAAGGACTCTGTTTCCATGAATGCGTGTTGGAGACAGAGAGACAGTTACTTCAGCTGTTTACATTATAGAGGCCAGTTAGAGGCAAGTGTTTAAGGCGACGCTTCATTTGTAAATGTTTAATATTGAGAGTAAACGTGATATTTTATTAGAATCATATAATCAGAGTTTTATTAAAACTGTATTTTCAGTGCATTCACTTGAGAAAGTGCCAATATGTGGGTTTTTGTAATTAGTTTAAATCACGTAAAATTGCTTTGAGATGTTAAAAATCTGCAAATCTAAAACAATGTGTTTGACAGTGTAGCCTATGATTATATTTGCAACTCCTTCATTTGAAAATCAGTGAGCATTTGGTGTGTACTATAAGCCTGACTTGCTTGTAACATTTGGTTTGTTTGTATTTGTTTACTTTTAGGGAGAGAGAGATTTTGGAGAGGGAGACAGCAGAAGCCGTTCCTGGGCAGGTGGAAAGAGGATAAGGGAAAGATCTGGGAGGAGAAAAAGGAGAGTAATGCACTGACCCCTCGACTGATCTGCATCTAAGCTCAGAATACGAGAAATGTTTATTCACATTTAGATGTGTACTTACAGTAAGTGAGTGAATGAATTACTGTGTTCCTCCATAGCTCCAGACTAACCTTAACATGCGCCCTATTCTCCTCACAAACATTTATCAGTTCCTCAAAGTACTCCTTCCACCCTTCAAATATCATCTCTTCATTAGTCTGCACAATACCTTCTACATTCATTATCATCCTAACATGCTGTACATCCTCACATCCTGTTCCTCTCTCATCTCGCCAGTCGATACATGTCTTTTATTCTAACCTCACTATCCATATTCTCATACAACTTTTCACGTGCATTTTCCCTAGCCTTTGTCACTTCTCCGTTTGCTTGATGCTGCATTTTTTTGTATTTCTTTAGACATCTCTCTTGAGATTCCAATTCTATTTTGTCGACCACTTCCTTCTTAAGATTTCCTGCATGATCTCCTCATTCCAGCACAAAGTCTCCTCCCTTCCTTCCTCTGTCCATACAACAAACACAGTACCTGTAGCCGATTCCCTCACTGCTTTTGCAGTCTCTGCCCATCTGTCCATCACCTCGTCCACCCCACCTAGCATCTGCCTCACCTCCTCCCTGAATCACACACCGTACTGTTCTTACTTTAACGTCCACCATCTGATCTGTGATTTAGCCCTCACCCACTTCCTTTTCTTCACCTCCAAATACATCCTACCTACCACCACCGTCTGATGATGCCTTGCTATACTTCACCCCTGCCACCACCTTACTGTCACTAAATTACTTCAGGTTGCTTCGCCTGCATAAAACATAGTCCACATGTGTAGACCTTCCTCCTATCTTAAATGTCACCCTATGCTCTTCCTTCTTCTGAAAATAAGTATTTACTACTGCCATGTGCATTTTTTGGGGCAAATTCTACCACCATATCAGCTACCTCTCTCCTTTTACCAGTCATAGTGCTAACGTTCAGTGTTTCCACTCTCACCTCCACCTTCCTCACCCTCTTCTTTATTTTGTCTCTCAACTCTTGTTCCCCCTCTCCTTCTCCTCCTGTGACCAACAGTATCACAATTTCCACTGGTACACTGGCAGGAAACAATCCCAATGGTGGACGTTGTTAACCCGGGCCTTCTCTGATCCGATATGGAACTCTTGTTAGTGATCTGCATTGTTAATTTGACATAGTTTATACAAAAGATAATCTTTCTGACACAACCCTCCCTATTTATACACGCTTGGGACCAGCATTACAATGCAATGTATTTCAGTGGCTAGGTTATGATTTGTCTGCCTACATTTACGCATATTGTGAGTTCCAGGAGGACAGTACAATTGAGACGGAGGAGAGTGAAAGCACTTGATGAAGCAGCACAGAATGTCATCAGTGCCACTATCAACACCAATGTATTGGAAGGTATCTCTAAACTCATATAAAGGTAAATCTAGTATAATCTTTTCTTCAAGATTAAATTGTGCATTATGTTTTTTTTTGCCTGTATAGTTCACTTAATGTTTTAAATTAGCAGCCTTTAAGCAGTTGTAGAGTAGTTATTTGTAATATAAGGAGTACTGGTAAAATTCAGCTTTTTATTTTTATTTTCTGCTAAATGCTAATGTGTTTTTAAAACTTTTCAATTTTTGAACTGAAGCTAGGTTATGCATAATATGTAGATTAAAATAAAAGACTGTGTATTCATTAAATTACACTGATGGTCTCATTTGTGGTTACCAAATGTTTAATATTAAATTGTGATATTTCATTAACTGTAGGCTGTTTTACTGTTGTTTGAAATCTCTGTAGAAGGCATGAGAGGACACCGCTGACATGATGGACATGGTAGAACAAACCCCCTGAGCTTCCGGTCCTGTGCTCAGCGCTGGAGCGCCGTCCTCTGACTTGGAGGTATTTAAAAAGGTTTTATGTCCATATAGTCACTGAAATAGGTTTTAGTGAGGCAGGTCACTGTGGTCAGTTGAAGTTAATTTCTCTGGTACAAAATTATGATAGTTCATTGCTTTTGGGTGAGGCCTTAGGGATGGTACTGGTTACACATACTCTCAGGTCGTATGTTGTGGGGACCCTCTCAGGACAGAACTATTGAAAAGGTTTTGGTCAAATGTGCACACACACACTGTCAGGTCTTGCATAGTGGGGTCCCCGTTTAGGGAGAAACACCTACTAAAGCAGTACACGCACAGGTCAGTATACAGACAGTTTATCTGAACTACAGTGTACATTACCCCATGACTGATGTCACTGAGGGTCTAGTTTGAATTTGTTATTATTTTCTTTTCTGACACAGCTCTTTAAGCTTATATTAGTTACACACACTGTCAGGTCTTGCATAGTGGGGTCTCCGTTTAGGGAGACACACCTACTAAAGCAGTACATTCACAGGTCAATATACAGACAGTTTATCTGAACTACAGTGTACATTACCCCATGACTGATGTCACTGAGGGTCTAGTTTGAATTTTCTTATTATTTTCTTTTCTGACACACCTCTTTAAGCTTATATTAATGACACACACTGTTAGGTCTAGCATAGAGGGGTCCCCTTCTAGGGAGACACTCCTACTATAGCAGTACACTCACAGGTCAATATACAGACAGTTTATCTGAACTACAGTGTACATTACCCCATGACTGATGTCACTGAGGGTCTAGTTTGAATTTGTTATTATTTTCTTTTCTGACACACCTCTTTAAGCTTATATTAATGACACACACTGTCAGGTCTAGTAAAGAGGGGTCCCCTTCTAGGGAGACACTCCTACTATAGCAGTACACTCACAGGTCAATATACAGACAGCGTTTCTGAACTACAGTGTACATTACCTCATGACTGATGTCACTGAGAGTTTAGTTTGAATTTGTTATTATTTTCTTTTCTGACACAGCGCTTTAAGCTTATATTAGTTACACACACTGTCAGGTCTTGCATAGTGGGGTCCCCGTTTAGGGAGACACACCTACTAAAGCAGTACACTCACAGGTCAATATACAGACAGTTTATCTGAACTACACTGTACATTACCTCATGACTGATGTCACTGAGAGTTTAGTTTGAATTTGTTATTATTTTCTTTTCTGACACAGCGCTTTAAGCTTATATTAGTTACACACACTGTCAGGTCTTGCATAGTGGGGTCCCCGTTTAGGTAGACACACCTACTAAAGCAGTACACTCACAGGTCAATATACAGACAGTTTATCTGAACTACAGTGTACATTACCCCATGACTGATGTCACTGAGGGTTTAGTTTGAATTTGTTATTATTTTCTTTTCTGACACAGCGCTTTAAGCTTATATTAGTTACACACACTGTCAGGTCTTGCATAGTGGGGTCCCCGTTTAGGGAGAAACACCTACTAAAGCAGTACACGCACAGGTCAATATACAGACAGTTTATCTGAACTACAGTGTACATTACCCCATGACTGATGTCACTGAGGGTCTAGTTTGAATTTGTTATTATTTTCTTTTCTGACACAGCTCTTTAAGCTTATATTAGTGACACACACTGTCAGGTCTAGCATAGAGGGGTCCCCTTCTAGGGAGACACTCCTACTATAGCAGTACACTCACAGGTCAATATACAGACAGCGTTTCTGAACTACACTGTACATTACCTCATGACTGATGTCACTGAGGGTTTAGTTTGAATTTGTTATTATTTTCTTTTCTGACACAGCGCGTTAAGCTTATATTAGTGACACACACTGTCAGGTCTAGCCTAGTGGGGTCCCCGTTTAGGGAGACACACCTACTAAAGCAGTACACTCACAGGTCAATATACAGACAGTTTATCTGAACTACAGTGTACATTGCCTCATGACTGATGTCACTGAGGGTCTAGTTTGAATTTGTTATTATTTTCTTTTCTGACATAGCTCTTTAAGCTTATATTAATGACACACACTGTCAGGTCTGGCATAGAGGGGTCCCTTTCTAGGGAGAAACTCCTACTATAGCAGTACACTCACATCTCAATATACAGACAGCTTTTCCGAACTACAGTGTACGTTACCTCATGACTGATGTCACTGAGGGTCTAGTTTCAATTGGTTATTTACTTTTCTGATTCAGCTCTTTCAGGTTGTATTGGCGGTTGTATTGGTGGTATAATCTGAAATTGTTACTTGTGTCAGGACAAATGTGTCTTACGTTTTTTAATACCATGGTGTATCCATGTCAAGTCAATTTGATTCAGCAATTGTTTAACTGATGAGAGATTAAACATGTTGTAAAATGTATTGTACTTTAAATACTAATGTATTTGTGTGTGGTGTTCACCGAAATGTTTTACTGTTGTTTGAAATCTCTGTAGAAGGCATGAGAGGACACCGCTGACATGATGGACATGGTAGAACAAACCCACTGAGCTTCCGGTCCTGTGCTCAGCGCTGGAGCGCCGTCCTCTGACTTGGAGGTATTTAAAAAGGTTTTATGTCCATATAGTCACTGAAATAGATTTTAGTGAGGCAGGTCACTGTGGTCAGTTGAAGTTAATTTCTCTGGTACAAAATTGTGATAGTTCATTGCTTTTGGGTGAGGCCTTAGGGATGGTACTGGTTACACACACTCTCAGGCCTTACGTTGTCGGGACCCTCTCAGGACGGAACTATTGAAAAGGTTTTGGTCAAATGTGCACACACACACTGTCAGGTCTAGCATAGTGGGGTCCCCGTTTAGGGAGAAACACCTACTAAAGCAGTACACTCACAGGTCAATATACAGACAGCGTTTCTGAACTACACTGTACATTACCTCATGACTGATGTCACTGAGTGTCTAGTTTGAATTTGTTATTATTTTCTTTTCTGACACAGCTCTTTAAGCTTATATTAGTGACACACACTGTCAGGTCTAGCATAGAGGGGTCCCATTCTAGGGAGACACTCCTACTATAGCAGTACACTCACAGGTCAATATACAGACAGCGTTTCTGAACTACAGTGTACATTACCTCATGATTGATGTCACTGAGGGTCTAGTTTGAATTTGTTATTATTTTCTTTTCTGACACAGCGCTTTAAGCTTATATTAGTGACACACACTGTCAGGTCTTGCATAGTGGGGTCCCCGTTTAGGTAGAAACACCTACTAAAGCAGTACACTCACAGGTCAATATACAGACAGTTTATCTGAACTACAGTGTACATTACCCCATGACTGATGTCACTGAGGGTCTAGTTTGAATTTGTTATTATTATCTTTTCTGACACAGCTCTTTAAGCTTATATTAATGACACACACTGTCAGGTCTAGCATAGTGGGGTCCCCTTCTAGGGAGACACTCCTACTAAAGCAGTACACTCACATGTCAATATACAGACAGTTTATCTGAATTACAGTGTACATTACCCCATGACTGATGTCACTGAGGGTCTAGTTTGAATTTGTTATTATTTTCTTTTCTGACACAGCTCTTTAAGCTTATATTAATGACACACACTGTCAGGTCTAGCATAGTGGGGTCCCCTTCTAGGGAGACACTCCTACTAAAGCAGTACACTCACAGGTCAATATACAGACAGTTTATCTGAACTACAGTGTACATTACCCCATGACTGATGTCACTGAGGGTCTAGTTTGAATTTGTTATTATTTTCTTTTCTGACACAGCTCTTTAAGCTTATATTAATGACACACACTGTCAGGTCTAGCATAGTGGGGTCCCCTTCTAGGGAGACACTCCTACTAAAGCAGTACACTCACAGGTCATTATACAGACAGTTTATCTGAACTACAGTGTACATTACCTCATGACTGATGTCACTGAGGTTCTAGTTTGAATTTGTTATTATTTTCTTTTCTGATAAAGCTTTTTAAGTTTATATTAATGACACACACTGTCAGGTCTAGCATAGTGGGGTCCCCTTCTATGGAGACACTCCTACTAAAGCAGTACACTCACAGGTCAATATACAGACAGTTTATCTGAACTACAGTGTACATTACCTCATGACTGATGTCACTGAGGTTCTAATTTGAATTTGTTATTATTTTCTTTTCTGATACAGCTCTTTAAGGTTGTATTGGTGACACACACTGTCAGGTCTAGCATAGAAGGGTCCCCTTCTAGGGAGACACTCCTACTATAGCAGTACACTCACAGGTCAATATATAGACAGCGTTTCTGAACTACACTGTACATTACCTTATGACTGATGTCACTGAGGGTCTAGTTTGAATTTGTTATTATTTTCTTTTCTGACACAGCGCTTTAAGGTTGTATTGGTGACACACACTGTCAGGTCTAGCGTCGTAGGGACCACTTCTAGGAAGACACTCCTACTACAGCAGTACACTCACAGGTCAATATACAGACAGCTTTTCTGAACTACAGTGTATGTTACCTCATGACTGGTGTCACTGAGGGTCTAGTTTGAATTTGTTATTATTTTCTTTTCTGACACAGCTCTTTCAGTTTGTATTGGTGACACACACTGTCAGGTCTAGCATCGTAGGGACCACTTCTAGGGAGACACTCCTAGTATAGCAGTACACTCACAGGTCAGTATACAGACAACATTTTCTGAACTACAGTTTACGTTACAGTGTATTTCTCTAAGTAATATGCATTTTCCCCAAGTATTTTTTTTCTTTTCCACAACTGCTGACTAGAATTTCAGCTGGTTCTGATAACTCCTCCACAGCTGCCCATAGTTTTCGGCACCTGATATCGAAGTTCACATGCATGGATGCAGCAAACTTGGCTACAAATCCCATAACACCTATCTCTACTGGTCTTGCATGTGCCTGCCACCCACGTTCCGTACAGTTCCCAAACTTTGTTCGATATTTGGACACTGAAAGCCGTGTTTGGTATTGAACCAACACAGGACACCATTTATTATATTGTTTTGAGGTTAGACTGTAAAAACTTATAGTTTGAAACAGACAAAAGCTCTGCAGGTCTCCCTTAGCCAGAGGGAGGGGCAGGTACTCCACAGAACATGCTTCTCATTGGTCCTCACTTGTATTAACTGTCCATGATTTATTTATATAAATTGTAAAGTATTTAAAATAGTAAAGCTATAAATGTGTCCCTAAATTTGGTTTCAGAAAGTTGGCAGCCTACAATTTCATAAATCACACTGCTTATTATTATAGAAAGAATAATTGTGCCCACACACTTTTACACAGGCCCACCCAAAGATCAATTTGTGGCTATGCCACTGATGTAGTTAACGTTTAGTCATAGTTCCTAGTTTGAATAAATGTAATAATATAAACTGGACTTGCTGCCACATCAGGCCATTGGTCTCGTTACACATACAAGGCTGGGGTTTGCATTCTTGCAATTTGCTGCTGATACAATTTAAATACAAAAATTCAGGTATCTCGTTTCCACCTGCCACTATCACTTCTCTCATTGAAGTGTTTGTAAAATAAAATAACTGTAGTTAGTAAGGCCTACCGATTTACATAGACTTAATATATTAACCAAAATAATAAATCTTGTAAAGTACTGTATGAAAAAATATGAGAATGACACCCTGCCTTTACGATGTTTGTTGGATGTGGCCCTTGAGTAAAAGTAATTGGGGACCCCTACTCTATTGTATCTCTGATAGTGCATTTCCACCAAAAAGGAACCAGAACGGTTCCAGTTCGCAAGGTGAATTTGGAACCGTTTGGTATGTTTCCATCTACACAAACTGGTTCGCGACCTAGAAAAGTTTGTTCCCAGCTGAGTTTCAAATGCAGCGTTATTGCACTGCGGAGCTTGACAGGGTAATTTACAACGTTTCAAATAAATAAATAAAAAGAATAAAAACTCCCTGTTTTTTTTTTTCTGGTGCTGTTTGTGTGCGATTCCATTTGTGTTAGTCAGAGCCGCAGCTCTCGGTTACGTTTCTCTGCTGTTCACAAGCTCAGCAGGACGGCTCTGAACTCAGCAACATTTACACAGTATTATATCTCACTCGGGTCTGACTTCATGGTAAACAAAGAATAAACAATGACTCTAACAATGAGTCTAACAGTCTTTGGTGCTGGCGCTGTATTCAGGCACAGCGACTCCCCCGCTAATGACGTATACCTGTTTCCCCTTTAAACGTGTAGAAATGCAGCAGTTCATTGGAAAGAACCAAGGTTCCAAGAATCAGGAATGGAACCGGTTTAGGAGCCAGAGTTCTTTTGGTGAAATAGCGCTGTGATTGACAGCAACAAATCAATGTTCTGATCGGTTAAATAAACCTCACTATATGATTGGTACAGCTAAAGCTTTCCTATTGGTACATCAGTTGGCCAATCAGGGTCAAAAATTCACAACTGTGAAAAGAGATTTACACAAGCAGCAGAGAAGGTGAATGTGTGCATTTTTTGTCACATTTGGAACATAAAGGTTTGCTCTGGTGCATTTTAAAACAATACTCACAAATGTAATGGACTTTGTAACTGCTTTTGAGCAACTACATACACAAAATTTTAACTGTGCTTGAGCAACTACATACACGTAAAACTAAAATCCACAAATGTATTGGAATGCACAAATTTAAAACAACAACTACAATAATAAATTAAATTCACAAATGTGCAAAAAAGATTTGCATTTGTAAATGAAATGTTGTGAATGTGTGAATCAGTAACTTCTCAAACGGTTTAAAATGTGCAAGAGCAAACCTTTTTAAAGTTCCAAATGTGACTGGGGGAATTTTTGAATGAGATGGAAAAATCCACACATTCTCCTTCTCTGTTGCGTGTGCGAATCTCTTTTTGCAGATGCGGATTTAAGACCCTGTTTTGACGGCCAATTGATGGACAAATAGGAAATCTTTAGCTGGACCAAGCAGATTGTGAGGTTTGTTTAACCAATTGGAACATTGATTTGTTGCTGTCAACCATAGCGCTTTTCCACAAAATGAACTCAGGTCCGTGAACCGCCGCGTTTCTACGGACAGCAGAGAAACGTAAACAAGAGCCGCGGCTTTGATCAACGCACATGCAATTGCGCCTAACTTCACCAAAAACACATAAAAATGGGGCATGTTCCTGTTTTTTCCTATTATTTATTTATATGAAACGTTGTGAATGACCCTGTCAAGCTCCACTGGGCGATAACGCTGTATTTGAAGCTCTGGGCTCTTGTTTACGTTTCTCCGCTGTTCACAAGGTCAGCAGGATGCCTCTGAACTCAGCCATAGTGTCTCCGTTCATGACGTATTCCTGGTTCCCCTCAAAATGTGTAGAAATGCGGTGGTTCACTGGAAAGAACCAATGTTCCTAGAATCAGGAACAGAACTGGTTCAAGAACCAGAGTTCTTTTGGTGGAAAAGCGCTATGGTTGACAGCAACAAATCCGATTGTTTAAACAAACCCTGCGATCTGATTGGTCCAGCTAAAGCTTTCCTATTGGTCCATCAATTGGCCTTCAAAACAGGGTCTTTAATTCGCAACTGCAAAAAGAGATTCGCACACACAGCAGAGAAGGCGAATGTGTGTTTTTTTCCATCTCATTCAAAAACTCCCACTGTCACATTTGGAACCTTTAAAAAAGGTTTGCTCTTGCACATTTTAAGTATTTTACTGATTCACACATTCACAACATTTCATTTACAAATGCAAATCTTTTTTACACATCTGTGAATTTAAGTTATTATTATTGTAGTTGTTGTTTTAAATTTGACGTATACATTTGTGGATTTTAACGTGTATGTAGTTGCTCAAACACAGTTACAAAGTCTGTTACATTTGTGAGTATTGTTTTACAAACTCAAAATTTTTTACCCTTTTTTGACTCCATATTTGACTCCAGAACATTAGTGCAGAGAGTACAGTGCAGTAATTACAAAGATCTTAAAATACATACAGAACAGGACCAGTAGACACAACACAGACAACAGTGTAGTTCTTCTTCTCATCAGCCTATGCCTCAAATTCTCATTGATGGGAGCTTGTCTCTTCGCTAACTGTCAGTCACAAGTCTCATACTACTGGATATTTATTGGCTGTTTGCATGGCATCAGCGATTTCTGGGCAAGCTCTTGTATCACATCTTTCAGCGGTTCACACGTAGCAATCGAGATAGTGTTGATTTGCCTCTGACCTAAGGGTTGTTCCCGTGATCCCCTAAAACATCGTCTTTGACAAGAAAATCGGGGCTACAATCGTGCAGTGTGATCATATATCAGGAATCCATCAAGAAACATGTAATTGAATGATATTTATGAACGTACTTGTTTTATGAATGAGATGGATTCACTCAAGTATAAAGAAATGGTAAAAAGGTACTCTACTAAGTATTAATTACACCTGTCACAAAGGGTTTTAAAAGGTGTTTAATAATTCTGAGGCAGTAGTTATTTTGGGCATTTTTTGTTGGATTGGGAGAAAACAATTTTATCTATTTAAATTGTTATTTTAATCACTTTTTGCAAAAAAAAAATAGCTAATAATCCTAATTTGGGGCTTGATACCATTTTAAGTGCCAATGTAGGTCTGTTTTCTCTTTTGCATGTTGTAAGAAAAACAGCCTTATTAAATCATGCAATTTGTGCCAAAAAAGATGTTGGTAAAAGAGAAATTTTTATTAAAATTTAGGCATAGGGAAATTTCCTTTGAGATATATATATATATATATTTTTTGTCACCTAGGTCCAGTGAATTCCATGGAGTGGAGAAGCTCATGTTGATGGAAAGTTCCTGGAAAGCTGTTTGTTCACTGTATACATCTGAACAGTGGGCTCTTAAACCTGTCTCTGCAATGTTGTGATGTGATTTATATTGTTTTAAAGTTTCTGTTTTCAGACTTGATCAAAGCTCTCTCGGACCAGGCAGTTTTGATAGGAACACCTTGTGTCTATACTCACTGTTCATTTCATCAGCTCCATTTACAATGTAGGAGCATTTTGTAGTTCAGCATTTACAGAATAGTGTCCATTTCTTGTGCTGCATGCTTTGTTTACCAGATTTCACCCTGTTCTTCAATGGGCAGTACTCCTAGAGGACCCCCACCTAGCGCGATTTGTTTTGATTCCAGATACATTTCTTGGGGTGAGGTTGTGGTAGTGAAAAGCCAACCAGGGACCAAACAGTCCAGTAGTGTAGGTCCCATGCATTGCACAAGCACAATTAATGTGTTGCTCTGGTATGAGTGGATCAGACATGGCAGTGCTCCTACATGGTAAGAGTAACTAATATAATGGACAGCGAGTGTAAGTACAGTGTTCGTAATGGAGTTCTTGGTTAATATCATAGATGGACTGTTTCATGTAAATTATTCTGAGTTTATATTGTGTGTGTTCATATTGATTTTTAATTTTCTTTATCCTAGCTAAGCTCATCAGTTATTCAAGGTATTATTTATTTATATTGTGTTTTATTCTCACAGTTTTTGGCTAACTACATTGCTTCTACAGTATGTACACATCTGTGCCTATCTTTTTCAGAGTTTAATAAAAGAACAAATTAGTTCAAATAACGTTAAAGGTTAATAAATTAATCTTTAAACGAATGCATCGGCCTGGATTAGTTGTTTTTCTGCATTAATTATAGATTACACATTGTTCTCTCTCAAAATGAAATTGGTCCCCACAAAGAATGAGAACAGGTGATTTGTGTAATATTTGGTCCCCAAATATACTCCAAACCTGAAATGTCCCCACAAGTCACGAGGTCGTCTGGTCAGAATCAATTTTGGTGAGATATTTGTAATTTGAAGTGATATTAAGATTCACAAGTGCATTTTGACAAAGCATGATTTTTTTCAAGTCTGTAGCACCTTGGGAAAGGGTAGACCCCACAATGTGAGTATTCCTCCAGGTGACCCCCACAACGCACAGAAACAAGTATGTGTGTGTGTGTTTGTGTGCTTGACTGACCTGTCTGTAGACCAGGTTTTGTCTCCTATAGCACATCATGAGGAGGAGAATCATGATGTCAATGACAACCATGGATGTGATGGTTTACAGCAGGGAATAACATTGTGCCATAATTAGCTCTAATTATCTGACTATATAATAAAGAATTCATAGTAATTATAAGTCTAAATATAGGTATAAAGAATCGTTTTTTCTTTAGAGTCATATGAAAGCATATGCTCTTGCCACATAGGCGTTAATATTCTGCACCAGTTTGTGTGTGTGTGTGTGTGTCCTGTCTCAAACACCCATGCAGAGATGATGAGACAGCAGCGCTAGTGTATGACACACGAGTCAACATGCCCCGAGGTGAAAGTGTTTAAAAGTCAATGTAGCCAACGTAGCTCTCAGCAGAATTTGAGAGATACACACACACACACACACACACACAGATAGATAGATAGAGAGAGAGAGAGAGAAATAAGAGAGTGTGCATGCATCTCTAAACTTTAGGCAGTGGTACTGGACCATAATTATGTGTTTGTGTATGCTTTAAATCCATCTATTAATAACTTCAGAAATTAGTAGTAGTGTAGTAATGTAGTGGTATTGTAGTGGCTCACGTTTGCCTCACATTCAAAAGGTCATCAGATTGAAGCCAGGCAGAAACACAAGGGCATGTCTCTTCCTTTTTGGGGGGGCAGCCATGGCCTTGAGATTAAAGAAGCAAAGCACCTAAACTTCAAACTGCTCCTCAGGCTCTGATGTGGTGTGTGTTCACTGCTCCTAGGGTGTCTGAAGAATTGCTCACTAGTGTGTGTTTGTGTTCACACTAACACAGATGGGTCAAGTGCAGAGAAGTAATTTCCTTAAGGGGATCAATAAAGGTGCTTCTACTTCTTCTTCTTAAATAAGCAAGTGTCCACAAACTATACACTGTGTTATTTAGGTTTTCCCGCTCCTCAAATTCATCCACTTCAATAGATTATGCCTGTGTTTGGTGAGTCTTACTCACCTGTCAGGTACATCTCCTCACCCTCTGTAAACATCATCTGACACCGGGCACAGCGAGCACAGGTTGGATGGTAGTGTTTCCCTCCAGCCTGAAGGCAAAGAGAGAGGATGGATCATGGATATTTTTTTAAAGTGGGGATGCACCAAAATTTTAGCCATTAACAATGGTCAAATTGGACTTTTATTATCTTTGACAAAAACTAAGAAGCCTAAAGCAGGCCTAAATAGTGATAACAAAAACTTTGTTTCCTTTGTTGTCCCACCATTCTCATTGAAATCTCTGCAGCAGAATGAATCCAAACATGAAAATGTTTCTTTTTTCTCCCAGGAACAGTAAATTAAATGAATGAGTTATCCACAATGTCATGTGTATTATCAAGAAGTACAATCCAAAATATCTGATACTTTGCTGAACTTTAATACACCACATACCAATGACAAGCTACAGTTCACAAGCATTTAAGACAGAATGAAAAATTCAAATTAGAAATTTAGGTGCTAAAAATGAACTGCTGCACAATTTAAATAAGACATTGTAATTCTTAAAATCTCAGTTATCTTTATTCTTTGGTGGTAGATCATCTTAAATAAAATAAAAAAGAAAAACACTATTGCCAGTGTTATATATTATGAACAAATATTTGTGCTCCTTATTTCATTTCTGCATGAATTAATCCTGGCCTCCACAATTTTTAAAATGCCAGAAACACGTGACAATGGCTAAATGGCTAATGGCCGTCCGGCTAAACTAGGCTTGCCTAGTCTTGGTATTTTTATTAACTTTTTTATAGTTTTCAACCAAATAGTGTCCTGAAAGGGAAGAATTCTCATTTCAGTGCATCCTTATTAGAAAGGAACCCACGAAGAAGGATTCTTAGTTCATAAACACAGAGGGAAAAGCTTGTTAAATCTGTAAGGATAAATGCTTTAACGGCTGCAACAAATGACAGGGAGCATGAACCACATTTCAGCAGCTGACTTTGTATAAACCAACAGGGCAATGAGCTCCAGTTTCGCTCTAGTCCTGAAACTTCATCAGCTCAGCTACGCTAAGAAAATCTCTTGATTATCATTGGCTGCTCTCAAGCACCTCCAAGACTCATTTTTGCCAGGCATCAGTTACGGAGAAAACTATTCCTTAGAGTCTGCAGATAATTCGGTGCTCAGTGAACACAACAGTGCCTCGTCTCTTCATGCGTTCACTCCACCACAGGTGTCAACCCACATGGTTCCTCCATACAAAATGCTATATGTCCTACTGTTTGTGGATATTGCTTCTAATTTGAGAAATCTGGTCTTCCCTGAAGAGCAGTGGCTGAAACTGCATCAAAGGAGGTTAAAATCCCTTCATTACAGAGGGAACGCTGGAGGCCAAAAGGTTCAGAATCTTTAAGGCTGTAGAAGTATATTAGATCAAGAGCAATCTGTTTTTATCCTAAGCTACATATAAAGTATTAAAAGTGCTCATTAATAACATATTTCCTTTCTCAGGTCTTGTCATATACTCACATGGCTTCCACCCTTTAAAAACACCCTCTAGTACACTCACTTCAGCCATAAATACACTTCCACCAACTGCTTTCTAGAAAAGCTTCTAGAAATAGCCTGGGATTGACGTGTGTTCTAAATAAGTGTGTGCTTTCTTTTAGTGTCTGTGCTAATTGATGTGCTGGTCGACCGGCAGTGAACCTTAACTGCTCACTTAATCTTATTTATCGGCTTAAAGGGAAGATTCTCTGGATTCTCAGGATGACCCTCACATATTTATGTCATTAGTATATTTACAGACCTAATGACATTTCCTCTGTCTTTTCTTGGACACCACTTCTATCTGATCAGATGTAATGTCCAAATGTTCTTAGACACTCTTCATGATGAAGTAATTCAGTGGATTAGTTCAAATGTATTTATAGTCCAAAAGAAATCAACTAAAATTAGAGCTGGATTTCATGGAGTTCTTGCTGCTAAATTGCACTAAATCCAGAGAAGAAAAGAAAAAGAAAAACAGAAATGTTGCATCACAGTGTAAAGCCTTCCAAGAAGAATGGAGCCTTCATTTTGGGAGAAACCTTTGGATGAGTAGCTACCTATTAGCATTTAACCAAGAACTCTCTATTTTGTGAACTGTTTTCAGTGGCTAAAATTTCAGCAAAGAGTCAATCAGTTTCTTGGAGGTTTGATTGATTTTGCTCCATATTATTGTCTATTATCCGTATTATTGTCTATCTCCATCAAACAATCTGATCCAGAACTAATTATCAGTATCTGAACTCACTAATGTTTATGACAGATGTGAATATGATGAAACATCTAGTCTAATGAGCACTCTACATCAAAGCGGGTCACATTTTTCTTTTTTCATTTATTTATTTGATTTATAGTTTCACCTCGATCTTTATACATATAGTGCATTTCCCTTTCTAGACACGCAGGGCTCTTTACAATCAGCACTACATAGAATGCCATTCCATTCAACCCTCAACAAACAAACCTGTGAGAAGTGGCCATCAAATGCGGACAGTGTACTCTCAAGCAGGAACGACCGTCCGCATTGGGCATTAGGGGATTCACCCAGCATAGAGTGCCAAACCATGTCTGGGCGTACACACGTACAGACACTCATTCACATACACACTCATTCACTCACACCAGGCTTGTAGAGTAGCCAATTCAGCTAACCTTCATGTTTTTAGACTGTGGAAGGAACCTGGAGACCCTGAAAGAAACCCACCCAGACACTGGGAGAATATGCAATTTCACCCAGATGGGACTTAAATCCAAGATCCCACTGTTGAGAGTTGAATGTGCTAATCATCAAGCCACCATGCAAAAGTGGATAAGGAGGTGTCCACAAATTCTAGGCTGCTGAAGTATTACTTTCTTTAATTCTGTTCAGTGTCAGGTTGGTGTTACGTTATTTTTGCTTTTCTCATATGAAAAAGAATGTCAAATTATGCTAAGAATGCATTTTGCTGAGAGTTTTTTATTAGAGGAAATAGAACATTTTTGTTCTGTATGGACAGGTGGGTGCCTGGACTGAAGAAAGCTAAAGATGGGTTGAAGCAACAGGAGCTTATGCTTTCTCTGTTAGAGGAATTAGAAAGCAATCCATGTGCTGTATCACGAGGAGCCTCCCAGAGGGCGATAGAGTGCAGATCAAACCTACAGGATATAGATAAATCAGTCTGTGGCCCACTAGCTATAAATAACCCCACACACAAAAAAAAAAGAAAGAAAAAAAAGCCCCTCCCACTAGAACACAGCACTTCACACTAAGCACTCAGACACACACCCAGGCAAGAGAGCAGTGCCTCTGAGTGTGTGTGTGTGTGTGTGTGTGTGTGTGTATGTGTGTGTGTGTGTGTGTGTGTGTGTGTGTGTGCATTTGTTGGAGGGTGCGTGTTACCGTTAAGCTTCATCAGCTCGGAACTGTCTCTCCTGGCAAATGATCTCTTCTCTCATTTGTATGTAAACTACCTCATCATGTTGATCTCCCTCTGTGACTGTCACACATAGTTTCTGTCTCTCTCTCTCTTTCTTTCTCTGGTTCCTCAATGTGCATTTGCCTCTTTGTTCTTTCAGTTTTCCCCCGCGGGGAGCACAAACACATGGAGCCGGAGGTGAGGGAAATATCCTTAAAATGTAAAAACATGATGCGTAAAATCAAGATTTAAACCAGACACACGCTGTGTGATTTAAACCTGTTTCTAAGCCCTATTTGGTAGCCTCTGGATAAATTATAGAACTGAGCCAATTTTCAGCCACATCAGCCTTCATTTGACATGCAGCGTGAGGAAGGAAGCAATGACCGATCAACTGCCCGAACAAGTAGCGACAGAGTGTTGAGGGAATTTCTGACATGTCATATATTGTTGTCATCGTTCATGCAGTTTGATCACCTCAGAAGCTGATTTAAGGACCTCACTACCTCACAACGTTTCATTGGTGATATTTCACAAAACCATGCAGAAACAGGAGATGATTATGTTTGGACGACTTTTAATATGATGTTTAATCAAAAAACACTTTATAAGAATCTGTTTGCATGCTCAAAATGTGTAATGTGTTTACAAAGTCCCAGAGTGTGTAAATGGGTAAAAAAAAAAGTGTCTCAGCCGAGTCTGCTAGGCTTTCTCTCTCTTCTCATGGCAGAGAAATATGTTCAAATATTTAGACAACAAACAGATTTCCAAGCGTTGAAAAGCATGAACTGGAATGAGGATATTGCTCTAGTCCTGCTCCATATCTGGGTAATATTGACTTATCTTAGCAGTAGTTATTACTTAAGTTGAAACTCCAAATTAAAAGAGAGCTAACTTCATCAAAGTAAACACAGACTGAAAGTGCTACAAAACAATTACAAATGAGTTTCAAAATGTAAAACGTCAGCCACGAACAAACAAAAGATATTTTTACCTCTCAAACATATCAATCCGCATTAAAGGATGCTGAGTTTCTCAATATAAACAAATGCAAAAACAGTACTTCCCCTCAATCATAGAGGTTGCCTTTAAATTAAAGATTTTGTGCAGTGAAAATGTAGTCAAACAGTATATGGCCAGTATATGGTCACAAGTCAGCAAAGCTATACGTTTCTCATCTTTCTGATACACAGTGTGGAAAAGCTTCTAGCCTGTACAGGGTTGTGTTGAACACATATTTTGTCATGTCACTGGGATGAATGACATTCTTACAGTCATTCGTACAGTCTGAGTTGTTATACACACAAAATCTTTCTGAAATTGGACAATGTTTGTCTATTTTTAGAAGACGAAAATGATTTCTACAGCGTTATTCTTAACCTTTTGTGCATTTTGTTTTAAAATAAAACGCTCTTCGGTTACTGGTATGACCCAATCACAATGCAGCACAGAATCAGCACACAATCCAGTTCAACACTGAAAAGATAGTAATAGCTAAACATGAAGTCATTAAAAAGTAGGTTCCTGTACTCACTAATGTACAACATGAAAACCTACCCGCCTGGTAGTAACTGGTGCCATGTATGACAAGAATTTAAGTATTAATAAAATATCGCATTACATTACAATGAAGTAGAACAAGACACAGAGATCAATAGATCATCACTACAACCCCTCCTTCTGAAGTATTCCTGTCCCACACTGTTCTCTGTCCTTTCACCTGCTCACCTATTCGCATCCCTTGCTTGCCTCCTCTCACTCCGCCTCACTAACTGATTCTCTCTTGCCCTTTCTCCCCTCCCCCGGGCCATATTCTTTGCTCTCTGTTCATGGTAACACTTGTGAACGCCTGTTGAGAGTGTGTTTGAGAGCTCTGCTTCAAAAGGCAGTTTTTATCCTGCCGTCTCTCTGGGCTCTCCCATCCATCTCCTCATATTTTAGCCTTTGATCTTTTTATAGCTGGCGCTTCCTGCCTCATGCTGCCGAACGGATCAGTCCAGGTCCCTCTCAACACTTATGCCGTAGAACAGATGAACACAGGTGCTCTCTCTCTAGCGCGCTCTCATTTGATTGGACTGCTTAATCTGGAGTTATGGAGTTTAATCCAGTAGTTTGGGACAAGTTAAAGTGGTGTTTGTGTCCAGGTCTAATCATAGAATAACTGTACCTCACTTTACTAATGCTGTCATGGCTGAAAGGCCTCAAATACTCATTTTCTAATATCTGATGTAAAGAGTAGAGGCAGGTACACTGTTAGTGTGGTTGTACCTTTTGCTGTTTCTGTGGTGGTACCCTCAAGGTTAAATATTCTGGACCTTTAATTAGGGAACATAATCCTGCCTTATTCTGTTATAATTATAGATTTTAACATTTTGTTGATTTCACAGGCACCGTGTCATCTCCAGGACTCATGTTGTGTAATTTTACACAGTTCTATCATGAAATCTTACAAACATTCACCTCACATTCTGGAGAAGAGAATGTATTGTACCTTTATGGAACACAACTGGACTTTAACCCTTTGGAGTCATTTGGAGACATTTTCTCAATTTTCTGAAATTCATCTTTAAAGTACTTAGTATTATAATATATTGCCCACATGTTGTATATCAAAATGTCCAGAACCATCTCAGCGCTGTCGTTAAGAGAGGCCCATGTGACCTAGAGCATTTTATGAAGAGACAATCTGTTTATAACCTTGAAAAACTTAAATCCGATTTTAGAAAATCTTTATATTTCTTATGAAAACATCCCTTTCCTCGTGTGGATGAATTGTTTTGGTGATTGAAATAGTTTTATCAGAGTCTTAAAAACAAGCAAATCCACCAGTTAGACACGGCGCGAGGCAGTGGAGGTGTGTCTAAAGCTTATACATAGGCTTGTAACTCGGGATGTACAGTATCGTGTAGAGTCGCGAGAACAGGCGATCGAAAGAGCGGTTTCTGCACATTCACAGAGAGTTTGAACCGTATTTCTGCGCTGTGCTATCGCTAAGATATTAATAGAAACATTACGAATGGTCGTTGATGCGCCGGCGCATTCTTCAACCCCAGATGATTAAAACCACTTGTGGGACAAGGGACAGTTGCACTGTTTGTACCTTTAGTGACAACAATGTACCTATACTGTACCTTTTTTTTTTCTGGGAGTGTACTTAAGCAGATAAAGAGAGAACAATGGCTTTCTCTCACTTTAATTCAGAAAAAAAAACTCTAATGAGCAGGTGACCACAAACTGGGACACATCACATATTCAAAAAGCACGAATATATTTGTGAATAGATGTGAATAAATGCTTGACCACTTTCTATGGCTAAAGGATAGAATACATCAGAGCACTTGTTTATGGGTTGGCCGATGTTCTCCAGAGTAATTATGTCACTGGGACCATCACACTCACCTCTAGAACTCGTCCACTGATGTATCTGTTGCACGTCTCACATTTTATTCCAAATTGTGCATGGTAATCTGATTCACAGTATGGAACACCATCTCTGAAAACAGGCAAAACCACATAAACACAGTGGCATTAATCGATCAGAAAACTAGATTTTAAAGCAAATATACTGTGATTGTTATCAGTGTGCCTTGAGGATAAATAATGTGCTGAATTTATGTTAAACATGGCTGCTCCCATGTGGGGGACCCACTCTGTGGAGCCTAAAGTGGTTAACGTGGGGACTTGCGTGTGCTCACTTGCTGATGTATTCTCCTGTGAGAACCATGCCACAGGTCTGACACTTAAAACAGCTCACATGCCACTGTTTCTCCAAAGCCAGGAGACTCTGACCCTGCTTAATTTCTTCCTGACAACCTGCACAGTCTAGAGAGAGAGAGAGAGAGAGAGAGAGAGAGAGAGAGATTATATCAAATATTCATGTTCTGCTGTCTTAGAATAACATTTTTAATATCTATTTGATTTTCTGTTGTCTCCTACTGAATCTGATGCTTCATGAATTATTTTTGAGACTCAGCAAAATCGTGACAAAACAAAATACGTAATATGTTTTAATATGTGTACACTAATAACCAGTGAATTGAGCTACTTTAAGGTGCACTAACTGTGGAAACAGATATTGAATTATGAACTCACAGTTTGTGTAATCTTCACTGAAAAGCATGAGATGAAATGAGATACTCTGGAGCAAAGATATGAAGGTCACCATGCTCAATGCCAAGCGTAGGCTAAAAGGGTATAAAGAACTATGAAGCAAATATGCTCCATCCAATCACTTTGTGATGATTTGTAGCTCATTTATTGGAATAAAACTGTCATATTTAGAATAAAAATGTTTAAAAAAGTCAGGAAATGTTCTTTTTTTTTGTTCTGGCATTTCACTGAACATTGTGCTGATATGTGAGTGATTTCTGGGATTTCACACACACTAGCTGTGTGTTATGAGGGATGGAGGCTGGTGTTGTTGCAGAGTGTGTACACTGAAAGGTCAGTGGATCCTTCATTTTTCTTGGGGAGTGTGTGGAGCTATGTTTAGCTTTATTCATCACCACAGTGACCTGGTGGCCAAATTTCAGTGGAACATGTAGGTACATTCTCTCACTCTCCCCTCCCTCCCCCCAACACTATACTCACAAAGTCAGTCAGTCATAGACAAGGCACTAAAACACACTCACACACACACACACACACACACACACACACACACAGAAGCTGAACTCTTTCCATTAATGATCAGTTCCCCACTCAGCTGTTGATGAGCCTCCTCTAAAATTGACTGCATAATTTCAAGGAGAATTGCTTATCAACTATGTTTAAGACTGTGTGTGTGTGTGTGTGTGTGTGTGTGTGTGTGTGCGCGCGTGCGCCTGTGTTACTGTTTTGCATATATATATATAGAACCTTATGGTCCAGCCCATTGAGAAATACACACCAAAATAAATAATTGAGAAAAACTCCATTGTGACTATAAATGTCACTTCATTCATAAAACCCTCTGTTTTGAGGCAGACTTACGACTCGGGCCATGAATCTTGATCGGCTCATTTGAAGAGACGAGCTTGTGGGAGCACTGCTGACACACACACTCTTTCCCACTGAACGTCACCCTGTCTCCAATTGGAAAAGGCTTTCTACAAAAGAGAAGAGAAATAAAGCAAAATTAATATCCTGCAACTCAAGCACAGTCATTTTAACGATGACAACATATACATGAGTAGGACTTACATTCAACAGTCAAGCATTTTTAGAACAGAATAGCTTATCTCATACTGAAGCATTTGTTAGATCTGCTGACCCAGCCTACCATCTCTGAAGCCGAATTTAGTACTGTTTATTTATTTATTTATTTGATAACATCTGAACACATCATTAGCTCGCCTGTTTGTGCTGATATGGAGAACTGAGCTATGCTACTTCCTTTAGGCTGGTTACACTGACAGATTTGCGCCCAGTGATTCAGGGTAGGCTCTGGACCTACTGTGACCCTGAACAGTTACAGATATTGAATGAATGAATGAATGTTGATGATGTCAAGTCTGTTGGAGGCCTAACTAAGGCAGAGGTCACAGAACAACTGGGGGAAGCAGTCGGAGCAAAGAAACCCAGACCTCCCTGTCCCCAGCCACCGCCTCCAGCTCCCCCGGGGTATACCGAGGCGTTCCCAGGCCAGTCGAGACATGTAGTCTCTTCAGTGTGTTCTTGGTCTGCCCCGGGGCCTCCTCCCCGTTGGACATGCTCGGAACACCTCACCAGGAAGGCGTGCAGGAGGCATCTGGACCAGATGCCCGAACCACCTCAACTGGCTCCTCTCGACGTGGAGGAGCAGCGGCTCCACTCCGAGTTTCTCCCGGATGTCCGAGCTCCTAACCCTGTCTCTAAGGGAGAGTCCAGACACCCTGCGGAGAAAACTCATTTCAGCCGCTTGTACCCACGATCTCGTTCTTTCGGTCACTACCCAAAGCTTGTGACCATAGGTGAGGGTCGGGACGTAGATTGAACGGTAAATTGAGAGCTTTGCTTTTCTGCTCAGCTCTCTTCACCACAACGGACCGGTACAGAGCCTGCATTACTGCTGACGCTGCACCGATCCGCCTGTCAATCTCACACTCCATCTTTCCCTCACTCGTGAACAAGACCCCGAGGTATTTAAACTCCTCCACTTGAGGCAGGATCTCACTTGGAGAGAGCACTCCACCCTTTTCCGACTGAGTACCATGGACTCGGACTTGGAGGTGCTGATCCTCGTCCTTACCGCTTCACACTCGGCTGCAAACTGGTCCAGCAAGAGCTGGAGGTCCCGGCTCGATGAAGCCTACAAGACCACATCATCCGCAAAAAGCAGACATGGAATCCTGAGACCACCAAACCGGACACCCTCCGCCACTTGGCTACGCCGAGAAATTCAGTCCATAAAAATTATGAACAGAACCGGTGACAACGGGCAGCCCTGACGGAGTCCAACTCAGACTGGAAACCAGTCGGACTTACTGCCAGCCATACGAACCAGACTCCTGCTCTGTTTATATAGGGACTGGTTACCTCCCTTGCCTGGAGTAGGGTTACCGGGGCCTCACCCTGGAGCCAGGCCTGGGGGAGGGACTCCTTGGCGAGCGCCAGGTGGCCGGACTTTCACTCATGGGGTCCGGCCGGGCTTAGCCCGAAGGAGTTACATGGGTCCACTCTCCCATGGGCCCACCACCTGTGGGAGAGGTAGTAATCCGGGTCTGGTGCATTGTGGATCGGATGGCGGTCAGCGTCAGGGGCCCTGGCTGAAACTGGCTGACGTTTCGTCTGATGAATTTTGGGAGAAAGCAATTGCTACAGACAAACTGACCTTCACCCATCCAACAGTTTCTGCCAAAATGTAAATGTAAAAAAAGAATCGCAGCTGAAGATTTGAAAAGCATATTGATAAGAAGCTTGCAGAAAGTAACCAATAAGTTGGGTGTGGATGATTTGGGGAAAATGGAATATTCTGTTACTGTTCAGTTAGTTTAATGGTTATTATCCTAAAGTTATTATCCTGGAGATCTTCTTTGGACAGCATCAATATTCACCTTTACCTCCATATTCAAAGAGTCTAGGACTGAATGTAGCCCTTCTGTACAGGTGTTTAATTTTACAGGCTCGGGATGTGTCCCATATTAGACTTTGAGTAAACTTTGCTACTTTGCACTTCAGCGTACGCTTATGTCTGTGATCTCTCTCTCTCATCCTACCTTTTCTGTCACTCATTTTATGGCTTTTTTCCCTTTTTAAAATTAGGTGGATGGAAACCCCACTTCTGCCTGCATCATCTCTGTGTAATACATGTGCCTCATCATACAACAAATCTCTCACTCGTTTTTCATTCTTGCTGAGCTGAGGCACGTCAACAGGAGGAGGATGCCATTTCTCATTAACAATGGCTTGAGAGGAAATTTGCTCTCTCTCTTAGCTGACATTAAGCATTTCATTTATACTGAGCTCAGCTCTACCTGCTGGAGCACTGGGATGATGAACCGGTTGCATTTCTATAAAATCCACAACAGTGCCCAGGCTGTTGTGTTGAGGGAGGCAGATGTCATATTTAGTAACGTTATTAAATTGAGATCCTCACCAGTTTTGACAGCTCTAATCACTCAGAGCAACACCTCTCAGTATGAGGTTGGAAGAATATTCCTCTCTTTGTTTAGAGTCTGATTGAGCATTTGATTTCAAAGACTTGCCCAGCAGAGAGAGACAGGGACGTTGTGTTCAGGTTTCAGAATGCGAAGAGCGGATTTCACTGCAGTCTTCCTTACACTGAGAGTTTCTGTGAGTAAAACAACTTTGTCTGACCGTTATCTACTTTCTTTTAAAATTTTACAATTCCATCGCTATTTAAAAGTAGACAGTTAAAAGAGAAAGTTAATGTTGTTACCTGATTAGCAACTTGTCCCTGACTCTCAGTGCATATCCATATTTCAAAACGCTCTACTGATCAATTAACGGCAGAGATTTCGAGAGGTTGAACACTAAGCTGTGTGCTGAGAGTCTTGACAGTGATTTGTCTACCCATGACTCTCCCACCATGGTCATTTGATCTCCCAATGTATCCTTCTTTTTTCCTGTTTACATTCTGTTTACTGCTGGTTTTAACTTGGTTTTTCTATATTGTTGCTGTCCAATTAAAAATCATATGTTTTAAAATAGTAACTTTAAAGGAGAAGGAAAACCTTTTTAAATTTCAATGTAAGTGAATATTAAATGATTGTATTTAAAGGAAATTTGGAACCTTTAATTGGTTCATTCATCGTGAAATTTTCACAGTGTGAAGGACAGCTGCTTTGTTAAAAAAAATCTACAAAAATGGAGATACATGTTTGTTAAGGTCTGTAAGAACTTCATTTTAACTACAGACATTTAATATATTTATACATTCATTCATTCATTATCTGTAACCGCTTATCCATTTCAGGGTCACGGTGGGTCCAGAGCCTACCTGGAATCATTGGGCGCAAGGCGGGAATACACCCTGGAGGGGGTGCCAATCCTTTACAGGGTAACACAGACACATGAGAGGACTGTGGGAGGAAACCAGAGCACCCGGAGGAAACCCACACAGGGAGAACACACCACACTCCTCACAGACAGTCACCCGGAGGAAACCCACACAGACACAGGGAGAACACACCAACTCCTCACAGACAGTCACCCTGAGGAAACCCACACAGACACAGGGAGAACACACCACACTCCTCACAGACAGTCACCCGGAGGAAACCCACGCAGACACAGGGAGAACACACCACACTCCTCACAGACAGTCACCCGGAGGAAACCCACACAGACACAGGGAGAACACACCACACTCCTCACAGACAGTCACCCGGAGGAAACCCACGCAGACACAGGGAGAACACACCACACTCCTCACAGACAGTCACCCTGAGGAAACCCACACAGACACAGGGAGAACACACCACACTCCTCACAGACAGTCACCCGGAGGAAACCCACGCAGACACAGGGAGAACACACCACACTCCTCACAGACAGTCATCCGGAGCGGGAATCGAACCCACAACCTCCAGGTCTCTGGAGCTGTGTGACTGCGACACTACCTTTAATATATTCAGTAAATATATTAAAAAATCAAATTAATCTCAAATTACATAATAAAGCAAGCTAAGTTAAATGCTAGAAAAAGCTACACTTACAGTGCTGAAAATCATAGGACTAGTAAGCCTTTATGTTATGGTATGATGTACATTATATAGTAACTAAAATACATTTAATGGTAAATGTCTAATGTCTGTTGTTTAAAATATGTTTTTTATATAGTAGTGGCGGGGGGGGGGGGGGGGGGGGGGGGTCATTTTCTAACAATTTTCATAATGCTTGCTAGACAGTCCTCCAACCTGTTCTGGCCTACTTTACTGGTGTGTGTGTGTGTGTGTGTGTGTGTGTGTGTGTGTGTGTGTGTGTTCATGCTTAAGTGTATAATGTGGTAAAGTGTGCAGCCATGCCTAACACTACCAGGTGGCTCCAGCTGTTATTTTTGCCGTTAGTGTCCTTTGTGTGTGTGTGTGTGTGTGTGTGTGAGTGAATGAGTTAACTTTTCAAACAAGGTACAATTGCAGGACACCGTCATTCCAGGGAATTTCATTGAAAGAAGTTGACCATGTGACGCTTGGGTCATGACTGAAAGTAAAAGGACTGCTGTAGAACTAAAGACGTGGGCTGTTATAATAGGGTCCAGACAGTCTGACTACTTTGTGGATAGAGTTATGGGATAAATATGGACATATGGGATAAATATGGACTCCTTAATTAAGCATGACACAGGTGCTTATGCTCAAAGTAAGAATAACTGAAGTTAAAGATGGACTATGTCTTTTTCTGGTAGTGTGGTGCACACTTTGACAACTCTCATACACCCAGTGGCTTTAGTGCTGGCACGGGCCAAGCATGGTGACATCCAGTCAATATGTGTGTGTGTGTGTGTGTGTGTGTGTGTGCATGAGGGGGAGGTGCATGTGAGTGTTTGTGTGTGTTTTGGCAGACATATGCAGCAAAATCAGCAATGCCAGAAGCCATAAACACTGGCCATGCTGCCAAGCCATTAGCCCTCCTCATGTTTTTCAGCTGGCCTTGCTTAAAGATCACAAGTGAGAAGGCCTCTGGGCTCGTCCACAAGGTTATACTGCACATATTGTCAAAATTTTGTGGACAATAGAGAGTTTGTCCATTGTTGCACTAACATCCTTGCATTTCCTGTGATGTCACTAAAGTAGACGCCATTTTGAGTATATACCCAAAAACTCAAATATTCATAAACATATAAAATATGTGATATTTAAATTGTTTTATTGTTTCTTCTAGGACAAAAGGAGTGTATGGGAGGAACATTGACACATTAGGCATATTAAAAAATAGCCATGTGACCTCCAACTGTCTTAGTCAATTAAGGCTGTAGTTGGTTACCAAATAGTGTCATATTCCCTACACAGTGCACTTCAAAGATCATAACACTATAGGTTCTACACCCAGTGTACTAGTTTGACAGAGGTATGATGTTTCTTCTTCTTCTTATTATTATTATTATTATTGTATTCCCCTGGAGAAAATGGCAAATATGCAGATGAATCATTTTATTATGCCGTAATTGTCTCATTTCTAAAGAATAAAAAAAATTATTATTAAGATCAGGCTGGTTATTACACAAAACATGCTTTGTTGTTATTTTATGATAAATCACTTTTGTATGACATTTGTGTATACCATGTGGATCATAACCACCTGGTATATACAATCTTCCAATCACAGCATATTGTCCAGATTGGAAGACCTCTAACCTACACTGTACACAACATAGTGCAGGAAAGTATTTGACACTCAACCTTGGTTTTGCTGTGATGTGGAAACTTCACTGATCATGTCCCATATTCAGACAAACAGAAGTACTTTTTGCCGGACCGCCGTAATTCAGCCATATTTCAGAGATGATACAACCGTTCAGCGCATTTCCACTGACATAAACTGGTTTGTGTACCAGAAAAATTTATTCCCAGCTGGAACCAAATAAGAGTAAGTTCTTCAGTACGAACTGTGTCTGAATAATAGAGAATAGTCAGGAACACGCTCCGTTTGTGTGTGTTTCTGGGGCTGTGTTTGGTACGACAACATGCGCATTGGCCACAGCCTCAGCTTGGCAATTGTTAGTTGACAAGTTCAGCAGGACGACTCAGAACTCAGCAATATTTACACACGTATTATATATCACAGGGAGAGGGGGACTGCTGAATTTGTCTTATTTCATGTGTGTATGTGTGTATTTGCCTGAAATATTGTAAAGGGAAATGGTGAGGAGGTTTTTTGTGGCGTTAGTGTGTTTATAAAACTCCATATAGCTGCGCACATCTTCCTCAAACTTTGCATGCCTTAACCTGTTAATTATTTAAATAAGTAATTGTAATTCTTAAAATCAACAAAAGGTTCTTGGTCTTCTTTGTTCTTTGGTGGTAGATCATCTAGTATTTATCTTTAAATAAAAGGAACAAAAAAGTCACAGTCATAAAACTGCAGGAACCTGGAGGTTCTGGGTCCAAGTCCAGCTCTGGGTGACTGTCTGTGAGAAGTGTGGTGTGTTCTCCCTGTGTCTGCGTGGGTTTCCTCAGGGTGACTGTCTGTGAGGAGTGTGGAGTGTTTTCTCTGTGTCTGCGTGGGTTTCCTTTGGGTGACTGTCTGTGAGGAGTGTGGCATGTTCTCCCTGTGTCTGCGTGGGTTTCCTCCGAGTGACTGTCTGTGAGGAGTGTAGCGTGTTCTCTCTGTGTCTGCGTGGGTTTCCTCTGGGTGACTGTCTGTGAGGAGTGTGGCATGTTCTCCCTGTGTCTGCGTGGGTTTCCTCCGAGTGACTGTCTGTGAGGAGTGTGGCGTGTTCTCCCTGTGTCTGCGTGGGTTTCCTCCGAGTGACTGTCTGTGAGGAGTGTGACATGAAGAGATGGTGGGTGTCAGGATCAAGGGACGGACTGACTGAGGGCGGACGCATTCACTAAAGCACAGATATACTTTTAATAACAAATAATAACAAAACAAGGAGACCTTTAACAAAAAGACAAGAAACGGGGATCCAAGCAGGGCAAACGGGACAGACAGACTAAAGAACTAAACGACAGAAAATGAAACGACAACGTGGAAACTTACAGAGACAGACTTGATAACACGACTGACATGACAAAGTACAAAGAACGAGAGAACATGAGAACAATGACCAACAACAGGAAGTGCAGGAAGGGGACTTAAATACAGACACAAATGAGAAACACCTGGAAAGATAACGAGGACGGGTTAACACATGACACGGACGAGGAAGCGGGACAAAGGAGGGACGAGGGCGGAGACAAGGACATAAACAAAACATAGCCATGTGTTAAAAGCACATGGCCAGGGACAACAGACATGACAGGACGAAGGCCTGACAGAGGGCTTCTGAGTATATATACTTTTTAAGACACTCTCAAGTGCAGAGTTTACACCAGAGGTTTCAACACTGCAGTGAAGATTTGATTGCATTCAGTCAAACAATACCCAGGTCTGGTAGTTTTGTTGGATGATTACTGAATCACAAAACTACTCCGCCTCATTCCAGAAGTAATGGATGAAACTGCATCGCTCAAAAAATATTCAGTTAAGTGTTCCACAGGGCATAGTGAACTTATGTGTGACTGCAGCAGAGTATTACATTTCCAGTCATGCTATCCTGTAAAGATAATTCAAAGTGTGCATGCATGTGCATTTGCTACCACACTGAGTGCCCCTAAAAGCACTTATATATAGTGATGTCTACAAGCCTTTAAACATAAAAACATGTTATCTCTACACTTTGCAAAGCCATTAAATTCACACTGGCATCTAGCTCATACAGCACATCATATAAAATGCAATCAGATATTAGGTAAAAACACTGTTGTCATGGGTAAAGCTTTCTGATTCATTAGAACTGGATTATTCCGTTCTACAGTACACATATTGGGCAATAATACAGGGCTATTGTGGCCTCATCTATATACGGGGAAACGTCATCTGACCCTCAGAGGGCCTCAATCACGTGACTGAGAGTCCCCCACAGGGCACCGAGCCACAGCTGAAATGCACATTAACTCTCATCTACCCACTGCTCTGTGTGTGTGTGTGTGTGTGTGTGTGTGTGTGTGTGTGTGTGCAAACCTTTTCACTTGACTGAACTGCTCAGCACTTAGGCTCATCAGATTTATAAATGACATTATTATTTGGTTTGTTTTGCGCTGACATTTTCCAGCATCAAGACTATGAAGTGAAAAAGTGTCCACAGCTTTGTTTTCTGTGTGAAATATTATTTTCATTTGAAACCACATCACGACACTAAATCACAGCTTATATTTAAGCATGAGTTTTAAATTAACTTCTGGGTAAGACAAAGTTAAACCAAGACTGTGAGATTAGGCCTGATTGTGTGAGCCTCACACACACACACACACACACACACACACACACACACACACACACACACAGACACACAGACACACACATTTTTATACAGTGTTTGTAGTCATGTGTACAATAATGATCAAAACTGTGTTCACGTCAATTTTAACAACATTTTTCTGATCTGATGCCAACAGGGAGTCTGTCCCTTGTTTGCAGCAGTAACAGCCGCTGCTCAGGGAGGACTTTAGACTAGACGGTATAACATTGCTGTGAGGATTTAATATCTTTCAGCCAAGACAGCATTACTGACGTAAGGTGCTGCTATTGGATGATTAGGGCATGGTGATTTAGGTGCATGTGCAGCTACTGAGGAGAGTCCTATTCTACTGGCAGTGCATTTCTATGGAGATTATAAAAGCTGTGTGTGCACACTTGTGTTAGCAATAGGTGCACCTAAATATAGCAGAAATCACTCCTTAGTAAAGGTGTCTACAAACTTTTGCAGTATTTTATTTGATATTAACTATATTAATAAGAAATTGTTATCCCTTAAATGAATTATGTAAAACAGGTCTCACTAGTATTTTACAGTGTATGTTAATACTACATAAAATAATCATAATCATTCATTTATTCATTATCTGTAACCGCTTTTCCAATTCAGGGTCGCGGTGGGTCCAGAGCCTACAGGCAGGAATACACCCTGGAGGGGGTGCCACTTTTGAGTCGCCAATCCACCTACCAACGTGTGTTTTTGGACTGTGGGAGGAAACCGGAGCACCCGGAGGAGACCCACACAGACACAGGGAGAACACACCACACTCCTCACAGACAGTCACCCGGAGGAGACCCACACAGACACAGGGAGAACACACCACACTCCTCACAGACAGTCACCCAGAGGAAACCCACACAGACAGAGGGAGAACACACCACACTCCTCACAGACAGTCACCCGGAGGAAACCCACGCAGACACAGGGAGAACACACCACACTCCTCACAGACAGTCACCCAGAGGAAACCCACACAGACAGAGGGAGAACACACCACACTCCTCACAGACAGTCACCCGGAGGAAACCCACGCAGACACAGAGAGAACACACCACACTCCTCACAGACAGTCACCCGGAGGAAACCCACGCAGACACAGGGAGAACACACCACACTCCTCACAGACAGTCACCCAGAGGAAACCCACACAGACAGAGGGAGAACACACCACACTCCTCACAGACAGTCACCCGGAGGAAACCCATGCAGACACAGGGAGAACACACCACACTCCTCACAGACAGTCACCCGGAGAAAACCCACGCAGACACAGGGAGAACACACCACACTCCTCACAGACAGTCACCCGGAGCAGGAATCGAACCCACAACCTCCAGGTCCCTGGAGCTGTGTGACTGCGACACCTACCTGCTGCACCACCGTGCCGCCCTAATTTAAAAAGTAATTTAAGAAAAGTGATTCCAAACTTTTGAAAGGTAGTTCATATACAATCATGTTCATATGACCAGCAGGTTATAAATGTTCATTTCCTGTTTACAGTCAGTTAACATTAATGTGTTCCCCTTACTGTGCTTTCACACTACCAGGCGACAGAGAGACCGGTCATTTCCTATGGGACCAGTCATTTCTTATGGGAAAATGCACTTTGTAGGCGATTCAGCAGCCAGTGACAAGGTTATTTTTTCAACTTCATGCAGATGAATTATGACTTGGTGAAGAGACTTTTTCAATGATTGGCTCCAACTAATTCCTCAACCCAATCACAGATCACAAAGCTCGGACCTTGTACACACATACACGTGACTACATGAAAGGCCTCAAACACACCCACCAGAGACAAATGTGGAGCAATGCAAGTGTCACCTGCTAGTGTCTCACACATGTGCTAAGGTCACACATACACTCCACAGTCTGCTTTTTCTTCACTTTAAAAATGTACTCTATCCATATTTAATAGAGGATGCCACTTAAACCGTTCAACAATGCCATGCTGTTTCAGTCTTTCATGATCACATACATCAAATAATATCTTGACATGATGTCTTGTAATGTCTAAACAAGATGTGCTTTTGGATTTGCAAACAAAACAACTGTATTTCCATATTCCAAACTTAAAAATCCACCTGCCTTTTTTCAATGGGTCAACATTTCTCCAAAATAACTTCAAATTAAGTTTTTTAAAGAACCTTATTCATTTTGTTCTGGCAGCGATATTATCCACATTAAATCAATAGCTGCGGCATTTGAAAAGCACTACAATGTATAGCCCTGTCAAAATATCATACTTGGCCTGGAAAATAGTTTCTCAAGCAGCAGTTCTGTTTAGGTCCTCGTAGTTTAGAGCTTATAGCTTAGCTCTAGCTCGCCGTCCCGCTGCTGTTTGCTGCATGGCCAGGCTGATAAGAGTTTTTTGTAGGCTACATTGAGCCTTTAGTGCTCAGTGGCAACGGCTTCTGTAAAGCAATCCCGGCCCCCTCTTGGCGAATGGATTTTCCTCTCCTTGTGTACATTCATCAAATGCTAATTTCTCCCTGTTTTCTAATGGGAGGAAGCAGAGAGAGGGGGAGAAGTTATTTAGTGGAACTAATTTCCTGCAGAACTGGGCTGAAGGCTTTACACTGTAGCTACAACTGGAAAATAATAGGCCCATATTAACTGGTCCAAAACCTGCCAGGGCCCTGGGAGGAGAATTCATGTTTGTAACATTTCTGAAAACAAAAAAAACAATAAAAAGAGTGTTCATGTGAAATATATGAGAGAGAAAGGAGAGAGAGAAAGAGAGAGAGGGCATAAGAGAGAGAGAGAGAGAGAGAGAGAGAGAGAGAGAGAGAAAGAGAGAGGGCATAAGAGAGAGAGAGAGAGAGAGAGAGAGAGAGAGAGAGAGAGAGAGAAAGAGAGAAAGATAAAGAGAGCATGAGAGAGAAAGAGAGAGCATGAGAGAGAGAGAAAGAAATAGAGAGAGAGTGAGAGAGAAAGAGAGAGAGAGAGCATGAGAGAGAGAAAGAAATAGAGAGAGAGAGAGAGAGAGAGAGAGAGAGAGAGAGAGAGAGAGTGAGAGAGAGAGAGACTCAAGGTTATCTGCAAAGTGAATCAGACAAAAAAAAGAGGACTTGGAAATTGGCTTTGCATATGAAGAGCAGACGCTATCAATGTATCTAAATATACCGTTAGATTAGGTCTGTTTCCCTCATCTCAAAGGAAATTGCCATTTTGCAAGATGCAGTCCGATTTGAGTAATGGCGCTGCGGTGTTTGGCAGAAGGTAATGGAACAGACGAGCGCTCTCCTTGCTCTTCTCCTGTCAGTTTGACTGAGACTCGGAGAGACGAAGCCTGTATTCATTCACTCTTCTCTAAGAGTTTCAGTCTCTGTCTCTTCCTATATTTGTCTCCCTTAGCTCTCCCTGTATACTCCTGTGTTGTTGTGCACACCGTGTGCATTATCTCCATAGAAAAGCGTGAAATGACATGGGACACTCAGGAGAAACTGCACAGGAGGCTATGTCCAGCATGCACAGTTTCAAGCAAAGTCAGGTAAATCAATGAAAAAAATCTAATTACCAAGTTAGTAACCTTCTTCCAAATTTGGTTTCTGATGTTGGCTTCATGGAACAAAACTAAATAAAAAAATCACTTTGTAACATACACTCTACGTCTAAATGTATGTTTCCAATAACTATAGAATGAGTTGCAGTGTTTGTGATCAAGAGCTTATCACTCTCCTAATGCTCTCATGGGTGAATGCCATCAAATCCTCAAAGCCGTATCCTAAACTCTCAAAGTAAGTAAAACCTTCTCAAAATAGAAGACGCTTTTACTGCAGCAAAGGAGGGAACAATCTTCTGATAGCCTTCATTTCAAATGCAATGCTGGATGAACCGATGTCTACAAACTGTAGGCCAAACAGCCAAACGGTGTGTGTGATTCGGTGTGTGTGATTCTGTGTGTGTGAGTGAGAGAGGGATTGTGAGAGAGGGAGTTGTGGACATGTGGAAATACCCCCTGACAGTGGAAGAGAGAATAAAAAGCTTAAAAAAAAGAAAAAAGTGAAAGTAATTCCTACAGTAATACTCTGCCCTACTTCTACAAGGAAAGGAGCACCAGAAAAACTGCATGGAGAGCAAGGCTTTGCCTTTTCTTCGTTGTTCTCTAGACATGCTCCATCAAATGCCAAAATATTCCATTGGGAAAATTCATAGAGGACAAAACCCTTTTAACCTCAAACCAAGCAGAACATCAAAAAAAAAAATCCCTTCTGTTCGCATGTTTTGCTTTTTATATTCTGACAAAACTATTTGATCTAGGGGAAGATATGAGGCATTAACAATGCATTCGAAAGCTTCAGAGGTCTTCTAATGAGTGTCAGGCATCATTCTGGAATTCATCGGCTCTGAGATATAAAACTGGGCTGTCTTATATATTCTTCTATAGCTCCGAAGACTAGTTTTAGAAGTTTGCATTCTCTGCTTCTCATGGAACATGTGAATAAAAACACATTCAGTGAATGCTGATGTCTGGCATCTGACAGAGCTAATTGGTGAAATATACAGAATATTAAAAAGGGCTCAGTGTGCTCATATTTCTGATCTAATATATATCTGTGATAAATACAGTTTACAGCTTAAATTAGAGCCCATGGAATGACAGTCAGAGCACTTTAAATGCTACAAAGAAAATCTGTGTAATAAGAACAGGAGAAGAGCTTCTATTACTCAGAGAAATATTATGTGTTAATCAGTGGCGGATGCTGGTCTTTCAAGGAGAGGAAGCTCAATTTCGGCCTACATCATAAAATGTGTCGGTTTATTTATACGTAAATTCTACCCTCCGTTCCTTTTTAAGAAAATGATCTGTGACCCTGTCGTACCAACAAGGCGTCTTTTCCAGGGACTTGACTAGTGTCCTCTCAATGGCCAGCAGAGCTAGGCTGCAACGGCCTTGGCCCATGTGAAGTGTGTCCGTCTGTGCGTGCTTTGTGATGGTGGAGGGGCTCGGTAGCACCCGCTGGACAGAAACTGAGATAGAAGTCAGAAAGAGTGATAGAAGTCAGTCTCCAAACACAAGCAGCTACAAAAAACCCACCAGAAATAGAAGCTCCATTTGTCGCTAGTTGTATTTAACAAAGAAAATGCCGCTAAGAGGATTAAGAAAGTCTCCGGTTCAACTCAGAACAGAATTAAAATTGAATGCTCCCACGGATCTTTACACCAAAGGATCGCTGATTCGCTCATTTCACTGTCAATCAAAAAGGGATTCAGCCTCAGACAGATCATCCTATCATCATGCAGAAGCTGAGCGTCCGGGCCAGCCGAGGCCAGCCCACTGCCCCATAGACCCCCAGAGGCGTCCGATGGGCGGGACAAAGCCCAGCATTTATTCAATGACTCGTCTCGTTTCGCTGCACTTCGCTGCTTCGCTATTGAACTCTGTGGGCGCTCAGCGTCCTCACTGTTTAAAGCACTGTGAAGCTAGGCCTAGATGGAGCTCCATTAAATACCTTTTATTTGAGTTGGATGGGTGTTTGGGAATCAGGACTAATTACCCAACATCAGTACCTAACCTCATTAAAGCGCTTGTGGATGAATGCAATCTAATAGTCTATAAAATATATTCTATTATCTATTAATTATCTGTTATAAATTATCTATTAATACCTTTCAATTGAGAAGAAACTTTGGCCACGTGTATGTCCACTCCAGTATTTTTCTCCTATTAAATTTGTTTAATCTGTAATATGATAAACAGCCTGTGGTTCTTATTGAATGTTCTGTCTCAGTGGAATGAAGGTCAATTCCTGACCTGCAGACGCTGCAGACGAAGCACTTGGGGTGGTACGCCCGTCCAAGTGCTGACACGACTTCCCCTGTGATGAAGTCCCCGCAGCTGTCACATTTTGTGCCGTAAAGTCTTTGATAATCTGCTGTACAGATGTACTCTCCACTCTTCTGGAAGAACCCAGAACGAGCCAGATCACAGCCACACACTGCAGAAAAGGGAGGGAGAGTGAGGATTAATATATGGGCCTGTGCCTAGCATTGTCTATTTCTCACCTGAATGATTCAGACATGACCGCATAGATACGTCACACAATATATGTCGTACACTAAAATTTGTATATCTACTGTTGCTTTAAAACAAATACTCTTGTAGAAGTTCAAAGTTCAAGTTCAAAACTGGTTTAGACAGAGATGTAGTTCCTGTAATTCTTAAACAGTGAATACAATGTTTTTGCTAAATGCATTGAATTAAAGCTGAAAGTTCCCATTTCAATCAGATCATGACTACTTTGGGCCAAATTATGAAAAGAATTTCGCTGTCCTACAACTGGAGACAAATGCACATTATGAAATAATGATGTTGAATATATGTAAAGTCAAATTTTAATAAAGTGATCTGGTTGTACAGCAGTAGTGTAAACCCCATCTGCTGGAGGCTAATCATGGTCTGTTATTTAAAACCATTTGCCCTCGGGTCAAATGGAGTTCTTCCATACAGATCATAAACAGTAAACTCACTGAACCAATTAGACTTTACCAAGGTCGCTTCCATCTCTCTCTCTCTCTCTCTCTCTCTCTCTCTCTCTCTCTCTCTCTCTCTCTCTCTCTCTCTCACTTTTGCGCTCTGAGGGTGATTAGATTTCTCTGTGATGTCGACCAGACTGAGCATCATCCGGTTTAAATTACAAGCAAAACATAAACAAGGTTTTTCACACATGGTGGAGCGTTCATTACCAGCAAGGCTGAGAAGTGCAGATGTGTCAATTTGTGCTGATGCGAATGTAATCGCTGGAAAATTCATCTGAGCAAAAATGAAACAACACAGTGCACTTATTCACCAGGAGGTAATGAAGCCCTTTACTCGATCGTGTCTGCGATAAATTTTCAGCTCAAAACTATCAGCTAAACAAACAATACTGAGTGTGCCCAGGAGAACACGAGTTGCTAGAATGCAGAGGCATGAAGTCAACAAATAGTGAAGGGAAAGATGGACGCTCTCCTAACAAGAGCAAAGCCATTCTATTGGCAGGACATGGCTCAGCTGGGATTCAAAGATCAATATCTGTGGCAGCTCTAAACTGCCAAGAAATTGCCCAAGTGCAACCTTGGGGATGAGAAATACTTATACATCAAACTGTTACTCGTATCTGCAAAATGGTGCATTTTCATTATAACTTTCAATGTAATTGTGTAGTGTCATTTAATGAAAAGTAATTGTGGATCCTCTCTGTTTGTCCATTCGTCATGAAATAGCCACCAAATATAAAGGGAAGCTAAGGTGTTGAAATGATGAAACATTGTTATTATTGTTATTGTTATTATTATTTATTATTTTACTAATTTTTTGAGACAGAAGATTATGATAAAAACAACATACTATGACACCAAGATACTTTTACACATACAACACCTATTTGCAACTAGTCTGGTTTGTTTGTTTAGTGTACATTGTATGTAAAAATGTGTACGTTTTCGGACCTATATTTTAGATATTTGTACATTGTCTGTGTTTTGTATCATTTCTGTAAATTATATGTACAGCGTACACTCCTTAAAAACTGGAGAGGCACCAACAGCCAGAAACAAATTCCTTATGCATGTAAACATACTTGGCCAATAAATTTGACTCTATACAAGCACTCACACACACACACACACACACACACACACACACACATACACACATATATACACAAAAAGCCTTACTTTCCAGTGTGCCAGCTAATTCTGGAGGACTGTGACTCAGCACAGTGCTGATACTCATGAATGAAAAAAAAAGACCAAACAGAGAAGTGCTGTGATTGCATAATCTGCACTGACCACACATATTCATCATTCATGACATTGCTGTGAGGAAATGATGGCTTTTAGCCAGAAAAAGCATTAATGAGGTTAGGTACGGATGTGGTCTCAATGACAAATGCCACTCCAAATCATTTCAAAGCTGAGACTTGGAGGGAGCTCCAGCTCTCCTAAGAACACACAGCTCAATACCAGGGTGCTTTATACCCCCTAGCCCACAATTCAGTTAACTCTCTCACTCTCTCTCTCTCTCTCTCTATATATATATATATATACACAGAGAGAGAGATAAAAAAGAGATAAAAAAAATCCTGTCTCATGCCTCATATGGAACAGCTCTAAAATGAGCACCATTTTATTGCATGGGTGATCACAGTTTATAAATCCTACATTCATTGCAGCAGTTCTCCCTCTTGGTCTAATGTCATTATATTTCTCTCTCTCTCTCTCTCTCTCTCTCTCTCTCGCTCTCTCACTCTCTCGCTCCGTCTCTCTCTCTCTCTCTCTCTCTCTCTCTCTCTCTCTCCCTCCCTCTCTCTCTCTCTCTCTCTCTCTCTCTCTCTCTCTCTCTCTCTGCCTCCCTCCACACTGTCATCCATCATTCCAGCTATTATTGGCCTGGAGAATTGGCCATGATTGCCTTTTGCAAAATGTGTCACTGTAAATCATTAATTCAAAGCCACCTCTACTTGTAATGCATTTTGGTGTTGACTAAGATGCTGTAAATGAAGATAGTGCCGCAGCCTTGTGTGGGCTGCACCTGTAAAGCTAAACAGCCCATTAAAGCTAATAAAAGCAATCATAGAATATAAAAGTAGATTAAAGTGTTCCCAATGTTTAATTATTATAAAACCAAGTGGGACAATCAGAATGAATATCCTTTTTGTTTATATAGTCTTGCAAATTTAATTTAGACAGAAACAGGCATTAACCAATTTACGACCAAATTCAAATTTTTATCTAAATATATTAATTGTTTCTGTCACATATTTACATAATGGTCATTCATTTATGCAGTTAAGGGTGGGTTTTTGTAGATATGGGTTCTTACTAATATCAATAGGAAATTGCCATATCCCACCGAATGGGGTGGTTTGGAGCAGCTGCAACCAATCACAGTCTATCACAATGTTTAATGCAGAGCATGGGCTAGAGGGGTATAAACGCCTCCCAAACTGGTGTGTGGAACAGTGGGACTCTGTTCTTAGGAGAGATTTTGAGCTCTATCCAATACCTTTGAGATGAGCTGGAGTGGTGGAAAGGGACATCAGTGCCTCCTGTGGCTGAATGCTATTCCGTACTTAAAGAAATGTTCCATCATCTAAAGCCACGTTGATTCTGAATAAAATGTTGGTTGAGCAAGTGTTCACAATTGTTTGGCTATATAGTGTATCAGAATCAGTAAACGCAGATCATCGATTGTTGTATTCCCAGTATTAATTGCAGTTTAAGGCAGCATTTATGTCAGAATGAAATGGAGTGTGACTAAGCACATGGAAATATCACAAAGTTGACAGAATTGGATGTCATGTCAGAAATAAAGCTGAAGCTAATGAATCGAATACAGCATCAACATTCTAGTGTCTGCTTGTCATCCAGTCTCTTCAGATTCAATGAGGTTTTTATTGGCAGGCAACACAACTGCCGTTTCACTGAGACTAATTCAGTCCAGACGGGTTTCTACTAAAACTGGGACTGCTGATTTTACAGCGTAATAAAAGATCAATGCTGCGTTTTTATGAGCAACAATAACATATACCCATGAGAATTGGGAGAGTAAACGCAAGCATCAAATGATTAGAGAATGTGAAATGATAAAGTGATGTGCATTTTCATTACAGAGGATTGAACCAGTGCTCATGTAAAAAGACTGGTGAGAAAAATTATCCAATGCAAGCCAATAAAAGAGCAAGGAGCAGGCATAATAATCACACACTGCAAACAATTATATCACAAATCTATCCATCATATCTAATATTCCTCGTTATGAGATGGACAACAATGAGAGGGAACAATATTGTAAATTATTCAACTTTTTTTTGACATTTTTGATTGATCTAGGACTTTAGATTTTAACAAAAAAAAGTATCTTTGTCCACTGACAATTCATGTTTCAAGAAAAACTGCATACACTCTCATCAGATAAAACATTCATCCATCCATTATCTGTAACCGCTTATCCAGTTCAGGGTCACGGTGGGTCCAGAGCCTACCTGGAATCATTGGGCGCAAGGCGGGAATGCACCCTGGAGGGGGCGCCAGTCCTACACAGGACAACACACACTCACACCTACGGACACTTTTGAGTCACCAATCCACCTACACAACATGTGTTTTTGGACTGTGGGAGGAAACCGGAGCACCCGGAGGAAACCCACGCAGACACAGGGAGAACACACCACACTCCTCACAGACAGTCACCCAGAGGAAACCCACGCAGACACAAGGAGAACACACTACACTCCTCACAGACAGTCACCCGGAGGAAACCCACGCAGACACAGGGAGAACACACCACACTCCTCACAGACAGTCACCCGGAGGAAACCGATGCAGACACAGAGAGAACACACCACACTCCTCACAGACAGTCACCCGGAGGAAACCAATGCAGACACTGGGAGAACACTCCACACTCCTCAGACAGTCACCCGGAGGAAACCCACGCAGACACAGGGAGAACACACCACACTCCTCACAGACAGTCACCCGGAGGAAACCGATGCAGACACAGAGAGAACACACCACACTCCTCACAGACAGTCACCTGGAGGAAACCAATGCAGACACAGAGAGAACACTCCACACTCCTCACAGACAGTCACCCGGAGCAGGAATCGAACCCACAACCTCCTGCGCCACCGTGCCGCCCCAGATAAAACATTCTGTAGCCCTTATACAGTTCAGGGTCGCGGTGTGTATTATTATTATTACTTTTATTTATTTATTTATTTATTTATTTATTTATTTATTTATTTATTTATTTATTAATCAGTATTGTTGTATTAATGGCTTGGCAATACTGTATCTAAATATGGTCATGCCAATAAAGCTTATTGAAATTGAAATATATATTGGTTCCTAGAGAGAGGGAAAGAGAGAGAGTGATAGAGAGAAATGCTTTCAAGTAGGATGAAAAATAACCATTTATTAATCATAAATCTGTATCAAGAGCTTGTATAATAATGTGTTTATAGTAAACATGATTAGTGGAATGTTACATAATGTGTGATTTCCAAACACATGATTATTTATACAAAGTCTGTCTATCATCTATTTATTATCAGCACAATCTGAGGGACATTTCAGATCTGCCAAAATTTTCCTTTTTTTTTTTTTATTTTCAGCTTCCATCAAATAAAGATTGACCAGAATCCTAGCAATAATTTACAGCAAATTCAGACTGACTTGCTGGGAAATAATATTGCATTATTTCAGTAACACAACAGCAGAGTGTATTGCTGCATCTGTCAGATAACAGTTGAAAAACTGTGAAAACAGCAAGACTCTACATTTCGTGCTGTCTCAGCTGAGATTAGTTTGCTCAGCATTGCTGTCCTGCCTCCATAGAAAACGCAACATTTTACCTTAGAACAAGGTCTAGGCAATGGGGAAATTCCATCAGATATAGTCCAAACCACTCTACGTTATATTTGGCTTGTTCAAAAATAATTATTTTACCCAGTGACACTGATTGTGTTTATATTGTTAACAATGGTGTATTTACAAATATTAGCTGTTGAATACATTTTTTATTATTATTATTTTACATTTTCATATGGGATTTTCATTGTTCAAATTTTGTATTTTCTACTAAGTAATTTGTAAAAATACTGTACCTCTTCAAACAGGTGACTTTGTTCTTAAACTTTTATAACCCTCAAAAGAGCCAGTCACTATCTAAATAAAACAACATGCAAAATCTCTGACAAACAACTAATGAAATCTTCATTAACACCTAAACATCCAGTTTATCTAAATGTAATCTCACACAGGATATGATCTAAAGTATACTATGCCAATCCAATACAGCTTCACAAATGACCCAACCCACTCTCTATCTACCTGCCACCACAACATTCCTGTAATCATCTACCTTTGGCCATTTAAATCCAAACCAATGGTCTAAAATGTGTGAAGAACGCTTCTTATTTGTCAACCACTTATATGAATATACCACTCCACTTTATATATGGCATGAAGGCCAAATTAATCTACTTATACACTACAGGTTGTGGAGAATAACAACAGTTATAACATTTTTAATAAAGAGATAATATGAAAAAGCAGCATGTGACACTGCAGTTCGTGCCGCTATTACACAGCAGCAAGGTCCAGGAATCTTTGTTTCGATCCTTACCACAGCTCACTGTCTCTGCGGAAGTGGATGTGTTCTCTTCACGCCTGTGTGAGTTTCCTCTGGGTGCTTTAGCTTCCCACCACAATTCAAAAACAAGGGGCTATAAGTTGATAAACTAAACAAAATTGTACACAGGTGTGAAAATTATTATTATTTTATTGTCTAAACTTTCATGCGACCAGGGAAGTCATCAAGAATACATCCTGATTTTAAGTAATGGCCTGGCAAGAATCTAGATAAACTACTAAAAGAATTTACAGAATGAGCAACAAACAGATCATAAACTTGATCCAATAACAGAGGCACAAGTGCATGTATCATTAACTATAATGCTCTTTTAACAATTCTGAGCATTAAAAACTAAGATAATTGATTTGAGTTAAACATTTTTGAGGTGTATTTTAGTCATTAGAAAGAAAAAAAAAAAAAAAAAAAAAAAAAATATATATATATATATATATATATATACATATATATATATAATTCCCGCCTTGCGCCCAATGACTCCAGGTAGGCTCTGGACCCCCCGCGACCCTAAATTGGATAAGCGGTTACAGATAATGGATGGATGGATATATATATATATAATTTTGTGAATCCCAATGATTCCAGGTAGGCGGTTACAGATAATGAACGAATGAATTAAATTCTGTGAATGCTTCCTCAACACTTGCTAGCTCTCCAGTTTGCATACTCAAAACTGGTCTGTGTTTACAAAGCCCCAGTGTCAGTGTCACGCCCTCGTCCTGTCATGTCTGTTTTCCCCGCCATGTGCTCTCTTAGCACGTGGCTCTGTTTGTTGTTGTCCTTGTCTCCGCCCATGTCCCGCCTTTGTTCCTCCTCCTCGTCCGTGTCTTATTACCCTTGTTATCTGTTTCAGGTGTGTCTTGTCTGTGTTAAGTATTTAAGTCTCCTTGTTTCACTTCCTCTTGTCGGTCATTCGTTTTCGTTCCAATTCACAGTTTTGTTGCTTCCATTGTATTGTTTCGTTCCAATTCCAGTCTTGTTTTGCTTCTATTTTCACTCAGTCCGGTCTGTCTGTCTCTATCGTGTCATGTTGTTGTTTTACTTCCTAGTCATGTTGTTTAACCCTCTAGTCTGTCTGTCCATATCTCTAGTTTTTCTGTATTCCTCTTCAGTCTGTTTAGCTCTCTGTCCTGTTAGTTTGTTAGCTCTCTAGTCTCTGTCCCTTTAGCACTGTTTAGCACTCCATGTTTATGTTTAGTCTGTTTAGCACTCCGTGTTTAGATTTAGTCTGTTCAGTACTCCGTGTTTAGGTTTTGTCTATTTAACTCTGTGTCCTAGTTTAGTTTGTTTAATTGTCTTGTTATCGTAATCTCTCTGTTTTGTTATTCTTTCATAAATAAAGTTCGCTGTGTTTTAGCGTGTGCGTCCACCTCCGTCAGTCCGCCCTCCTCGTTCTTGACAGTCAGTAAATGGATAAAAACCTAAGGGTCTCTGTCCATTATGCTAGGCCTTCTCTCTCTTCTCACAGAAAGAAAAGGCATCTGAAGGTTTTACACAATGAATATACCTCCAAATGTTGAAAAACATGAACCGAGATGAGAACACAAACTGCATGAAAGTAAACACAGAACGAAAGTGCTATAAAACTAAACAACTCGAGTAACAAGTTAATTTCTGTGGTAATTCAAACAGTGAATCAAAACTTACAGACAACTTAAACTTCCACCTTAAAAACCATGGAGCTTCTGAATGTAAACAAACAAGAGAACAACATTTCCCCACCATCATAGACATTGCCTATAAGTTGAATATGAAGTGAGGAGTGGGTGTTATACTGACTAGTACATCTCCCAGCTCCATTCAGAGCTCACAAATATTCTCCACTCTGTGAGAGAGGCTGAGCTGTGTCTCAGATTCTGAGCTGCAGGCGGCTTATAGGACAGACATAGAATAAAAAAAGGCTAAGAGGGAAAGACAAGAAAAATTCACTCTCGCCCCTTCAGTGTGGATGGGTCATGTGACGTGGTCCACTCACGATCTTTCCTCCTTCACCACAGGGCAGCACTGAGCCTCACACAATGGATAAAGATTATGAAACTCTCGAGTTTCTCCACAGTCATCACCAGAAAGATTGCTTCAAAGGAGCATGACTCAGTCATGAGTCCCTTTGGATTGTTTCTAAAAGGGCAGAGAATATTAGTTCAAAAGCTGGAGTATGAACTTACCAAGAGCAAATGGTCCTAAATATGTCTTTGTTATGCAGCAAAAGCAGGGATTTTGTAGAATGGAAGGCTCAGTAGAGAAAGCTAGAAATGCCACTGTCTCTGGACCAAGAATTAAAGTCAACAAGCTAGAGTTATCACGATTGAGAGAAGGTCATGGATTTGAGCATCAAGATGCCTTGAAATGAATCAAAATATCTTGATGCCTGTCTTTCCCGGGGCTTGATATGAACAATATAGACAGTCAGAATGGAAGTATAATGCAAGTTAAATATTGAATGTACAGCTAATTAAACGCCTTAAAGAGTGACTCTTTTCTTGCAGAATGAGCCACATTTATCAGGAATGCAGAGTACTTTTTTGTTTCCAAACTAATTCAGCTGTAAATGGTCAAAATGGCCCTTTCAGATTTTGGTCAAATGAGGCATATAAAACGAGAGGTACTGATTTCTGTTTGTTTTGGTCACTGTCCTAAGCTTGTTAATGTTCAAACAGTTTCATCAATGGCTCAGAGAAGCATTGAAAATGTGTCGCTATGTGGAAGGAACAAATAGATTTATAATTACAGTTCTTATTTAAAATAGTGCCTTAGTGCAAGGTACAGCTAAAAAGTAATTAGAATTACTTATCCACCATTCTGTTGTTGAGCATAATGTACTGCATGCTAAATACCATGGTAGATAGTCTAAACAATGTAATATTTTTAATAAATATATTTTAGTTAGCTTTCTACTTTTTTTTTACCGCCATGAATTTAGGGTTTGGCCAAAATTGGATTTTCATTTTGGTTAAGCACTAAGGTTTACTGATTTGCTTTTCAACTCAGGGCTGAAGATAGGGTCCCCTTGTTAAAAGCATAGGCTCAAATCCATTAAGCTCAAATATGTTTATACTATCCAATGCTATGGCATAAGTACAGCAGTCCCATACAGGATCAGTAGTGTCAGCCTGACTAATATGCCTGACTAACTAAACTGCCCATTATGTGATATAGGCATAGGTGGCAACAGGTCTGAAAGCATTTGGTAAATAAAAACAAACATCCATAGCTTTAGCCTCAGCATTTTTATCAACTCCTGGTAAGAACAGAAGTGGAAAAGAAAATGATTTCACATTTGGGGGTTTAATGCACTTTCCATGTAAAGTGAAAGGGTTGGAAACATATCATTCAGAGTTTTAAAGGCACTGAGGCTGTAATTATTAAAAGTGTTGCTCTGTTGACAGTAGCATTTCTGAGAAGCTGTCCATTGGCTGAAAGGGGGACGACCGCTTTCACAGTTGCCATAGGAATCCTGAACCTTCCACAGTTGCCCTAGAGACAGGGTCCCATACAAAAGCCTGAGGTATACGATTGGTTATTTGTAGGTTTGTCAAAGTCATTGAACAAGCCCTGAAAAAGGAATGAACATTTCCTTTAAGTGATATACATCATGTATTCCATAATCTATAGCAGCATGACAATATGGCACACTACACTGGAAAAAAAAGTATATGAATAAATCAATAAATAAAGCTAAATCATCTTAAACTAAGGCAATATTTGCAGCAGGTAGTGTGCAGCCACACAGCTCCAGGGACCTGGAGGTTGTGGGTTCAAGTCCCACTCCGGGTGACTGTCTGTGAGGAGTGTGGTATGTTCTCTCTGTGTCTGCGTGGGTTTCCTCCGGGTTACTGTCTGTGAGGAGTGTGGTATGTTCTCTCTGTGTCTGCGTGGGTTTCCTCCGGGTGACTGTCTGTGAGGAGTGTGGTGTGTTCTCCCTGTGTCTGCGTGGGTTTCCTCCGGGTGACTGTCTGTGAGGACAGTGTACTTAATTTCTCCACCACTTCTGTAACAGATGTTTTTAATGGTCATACTGTGGGTGTTTCTACTGGTTAGTGCAGATTAGTTAGTGTTGTTAAAATGTACTCTACATATGCCGGTTGAGGCTATAGGAAAATGTAGTCTCTCAGAATTAAAAACAAAAACCATCTTCATCACACAGAAAATAACCTACAGCTAAAATTAAATCATCTTAGTTTGTCTCCATTTGCTACAGTACCATCTTTTACTACTCTGAGAAGTATTTAGACTAGATTTTAGAGCATTTTGGTAAGGACTTGATTGCATTCTGCCAGAAGAGCTTTTAGTGAAGTCAAGTACTGACATTGGATTATTAGTTTTGGATCACAACACATCCCAAATTCACAGGATGTAACTATATCACTACACAGAAAGCAGTTTCATTGAAACTGAATACTAGATGTTGTCACACTCAAGACTATTTTTGCCGGGCACTAAGCATCATCATTTCTGGCCATGCTTAGCTGCTGCAGAGCATTCTATTTTTTTTTATTCTTTTATTCTCATACCTGGTTAGAACCGTATGTAGGTGCAGAAATCACGCAGTGGCCTCTCTCTCTCTCTCTCTCTCTCTCTCTCTCTCTCTCTCTGTGGAGGCTGCTGAATCTCAGCACTGGGGTCATTAAAACAGAACTGATTACCGAACAGCGGGGGTAAGTCTGATTATATATTTATCAGCGGCCAACAGACGCAATTAAAATTCCCTTCTGTAGAACGTCCCTGTACCCCAAGAACCATAAAGACCCCATTCGCCCGCCCGCCCCACTCTCTATCTCCCCTTTCTTTGTGACTGCCCCTCTACTTTACATGTTTTTCCTAAGATCTCTTTTTGTCTCTCAGCAAGTAACACAATTACTTTTTTATCACCTATATTTACAGAACTCTTTGTGGAATAGTGAGGCAGGGCTGACAGGGACATGCTGGTGTCTGTCTCTCTGTCTGTCTCTCTATCTCTTCCCCTCTCTGTTCGTCTGCACAAATCCAGATGCTGTAACTCAGCAGGTCTCACTCTGATCCAAATACCAGCTTCTATTTTCATGCTGCTATATGGCCTCCAGCTCCTTGTACTGCTTCAGCAGACTAGACATGTACATTGTTACACCGACAGATTAATTAACCTGCTGTGGTCTGCCCTATATGTTTTGTAAATACACCTTACAATTATTGAATTCACCTATTATAAGCAGCACCTAGAAAAAGCATGAATTGGAATGGGAATCTCTGAAACAGCTACACACGAGCCTAAGTATTCCATGAGTCCTAATTTACTTACTGTCAGTTGCATTGATTTGGAGCTATTATTTTTAAGAAGAGTGCTTTTACGTAATGTAAAACTACCACCAATGTGCAGCATTCACCCGGATTATGTGAGGGCAGCCAATTCATGCCAGTAGCCAACAAGGCATCTGTTATTTGGTAGAGTGGCAAGAAACACACCTTGGACATTCCATAAACCACCATACAACACTTGTTCAGTGCCATGCACTGACTTAAAGGTGTTTATACACAGCCCTAGCTCAGTAAATTGGGAAAAAAAATGAAGGCTCTCAGCCCAAAATGGCTCAGGCTTCTTTGCTGTACGTCGCTGACTGAGGCAAAAAGAAATGGCATCTGGAAGTGTTTGAAAGGTGGTGAAACCTCAGAAGCTCAGAATGTTGAAAAGCATTAAAAGAGAATAGAATTACAATTAGATTAGAATAAGAAGCATTTTATTGGCGACGATGCTTGCACATAAAGGAATATTCTTCTCCGCATTTAACCAATCCGTGCAGTGAAACACACATTTACACACACACTAGTGAACAGTAGGGGGCAGTGAGCACACATGATGGGAGTGGTGGGCAGCCCTGGCCACAGCACCCGGGAAGCAGTTCAGGTTTAGGTGCTTTGCTCAGGGGCCTTCCGTCATTGACCTGCTGGCTCTTATGGTTAGCAGGCCATGGCTTCCTACATGTAGATTTTGCTCTTTTTCTGCTCCATAGGTGGGTAATATTTACTTATTTTTTTATTAGATTCCAAAGACTGAAATTAGGCAAATTCAAGAGACTGCATGAAAGTAAACACATACAGAAAGTGTATGTACTTTCATAAAACATCTCGAGTTCCATATGAGTTTCTGTGAAAATCCAAACAGCGAATAAAAACGTACAGACAAGGTAAGCTAGTTTCTTATTCAAACATACTGTTAAAATATGCGAAGCTTCTGAATGAAAACAAACACAGGAGACTTTGTTTTGCTGTGAGAACACTAGTTCCCCCGAACTAATAATCAGTATTAAATATCTGACTTCACTCATTTTTGCATGTGCAAATGCCACCAAATCATTACAGCAATGTATCAGAAGAGTAGACGCTGTTACTGCGGAAAAGTGGGACATGCTACTTATTAACATATTCTTCAATTTAAAAGAAAACATAGACATACAGTGAACTCGACAGCCTCCAGAAGATTATTATTTCAACTTGAATACACTGAAACTACAGGAAACAACGGTCAATTGTAATTTAAATGAAATTTGAGCTTCACGTTTGGACGTTATCCAACACACATAACAACCGATGTCAGCACGTCATCCGTCAACTACTGCTCAGGTCGCGAGCTATGGACAAGGCCATTTGCTTTTGAAGGGAAAACAACATACGACAAAAGTCAGTGACATGACACAGCAGTGGTCCTGGGGCTCACATCTGTCAGCTCCTACCTACTCTGCTCCCAACATACTGAGGCTAATGAGCTGCTCATCATCTGTAATTAATTTGCCGTTTAGACCCAGCCAAAAGATTGGGGGGACAGGAGGGGGAGCAGAAAAAAGGACAAACTAACCAAGCAATTACTCTCCCCAGCTCTTGCACAGCCATCCACTGAGCCTCCAGATGCTCTCGCGTGGAGGCCACCGGAACGTCACAGAAGAATACAACAATAAAGAAATGAGGCATTTAGAGGAAGTTAAATAAAAAGAGGTTGAGGTTTCATTCATAGATGAAATAGACAGCTAACTGTTTAATTTACTGGTTCCATAATGAACCTGCTCAGGACCAGAGAACATACTTGCATTAACATTTTTTTAATACACATCTATATCATTTGTACACCCTGCTGCATGAAATTGCTCCAATTGTGATAGCTTGTATCTTCTTCAAAGCAAAACAATAAATGTCACGGGAGCAGCTGCACATGATCCTATGGTCATCATGCTCAATGTCAAACTGCACTATGGACTACACTGATTATAAAGCCCCCCAGCACTGGACTGTGTTCTCTGGAGTGGTGTATATGAACTTATCTAATCATTCAACATCAGAACTTGATCTTGAAAGTGTTTATGTGGCTGCCAAGGAATCCTCTCAGCAATATACACACATTTAATCTACAGCCTTTCCAGAGAAGCAGGAGCTGCGTATACAATGTGCTGAATGAGCAGATTTCTTGTGTATTGTACCAGCTAAAGGCGTTTTGTTTTGTTTTGGGTTGCACATCTAAGCTGAGACCACCTGAGGATTTTTTTTTATTATTCTAGAGGAAAGGTACAGGTTTTGAAAGGCTATTAAACAGTAGACTCCCCTCCCAAACACCACCTCAGCAGACACTGAGGGAATTCTGTGTCTAACACATAGATGCCATTCTGCCTAGTCCTTCATATGTGGGAGAATGTCTCCCCAGCAACCATTGCATGGGCTTAATGATTGGACAACCATGTGTTGCCATAGCTACTGGAAGCTCCCATCCCCTTCTCTCTGCCTCTTTCACCAGAGTGCCAGACAAATCAGAATAAAATAGAGAAACATTGTCCATATTTCAACCAGGGTCGCTCCTTTTTATTAAATGCCTAAGCTTTTCTTGAGCAGAGATGTAGAAAGTATTGTATTACATCTTTCCAATCTGAAAAAACAAAAATATAAATGTTCAGTTTGTTGGTAATACTTCCGGTCTTATTAGCATTCATTTCATTCATTCATTGTCTGTAACCACTTGTCCATTTCAGGGTCGCGGTGGGTCCAGTGCCTACCCGGAATCACTGGGCACAAGGCAGGAACACACCCTGGAGGGGGCGCCAGTCGTTCACAGGGTGACACACGCACACACATTCACTCACACACTCACATCTATGGTCATCAATCCACCTACCAGCGTGTGCTTTAGACCATGTGAGGAAACTGGAGCACCCGGAGAAAACTCACACAGACACAGGGAGAACACACCACACTCCTCACAGACAGTCACTCGGAGGAAACCCACGCGGACACAGAGAGAACACACCACACTCCTCACAGACAGTCACCCGGAGGAAACCCACGCAGACACTGAGAGAACACACCACACTCCTCACAGACAGTCACCCGGAGGAAACCCACGCAGACACAGGGAGAACACACCACACTCCTCACAGACAGTCACCCTGAGGAAACCCACACAGACACAGAGAGAACACACCACACTCCTCACAGACAGTCACCTGGAGGAAACCCACGCAGACAAAGGGAGAACACACCACATAACCCCAGGTCCCTGGATCTGTGTGACAGCAACACTACCTGCTGCGTCACTGTGCTGCCCTCCTACTTAGCAGTAATAAACAATAACACAATGCTGTAATGGTAACAAGACCTAGCATCGCAGAATATGTACCTTTAGAGAATGTTATAATTGTTCTATATATAAATGTTAAAAACCTTAAATAGAAGTTTATTTAAAAGAATACCTCATTGTAAGATAGGGATTGGGTCAGAACTGCTGAAGTCATATTGAGGGAATATGGAGCAAGTAAATAAAGACAACCTTCATTCAAATAGTAAACTTCCCATACAACTTAGCGTCAGCCCTCACCAGTCACTCAAATGAACATGGTTCATTGAGGATGTTGATGCTTCTTCACATTATGAAACAGTAATTTAGTAGTCTAGACCTATTTTAAACATTGCCACCCTTATATGCAGGACTGTCTATATACTGACTATAGCTTTGTTCAGTTAGGGACCACAAAGCCATTCTGTACTGCATCTCATTAGAAGTAGGCTGCAGGGCCATTAGGAATATTCCACACCCCATGTTCATGTCATCAAAGGCAGGGTTAAACTGTGTAAAACAGACATGACCAGATAATTAAGAAAAAACAAGAGTGGAGAAATGAGAGACCCATGAGGAACCAGTGAAAATAAGACTGGAGAAGGAAGTGAACCAAGGTGTCAGGATCACGAAGCGGACTGACTGAGGGTGGACGCACTTGCTAAAACACAGTAAACGTTTATTAACTGAAAATAACAAAACAGAGACTTTTAACAGAAGGTAAACAGGTTAAACTAGACACTACGAAATAAACAGGGTAAACTGGACAGACGGACAACAAAGCGAAACGATGACAATAGGAAATAAAACAACGACGGGGAAAACTACAAAGATAGACAGATAACATGACCGACAGGACTGAAGACACCAGAGAAATGAGTAATGTTCGACAATCAGGACGTGAGACAAGAGGGCTTAAATACAAGACATAAATGAGACACACCTGGACAGATAACGAGGAGGATGGGTTAACAGATGACACAGACGAGGAGGCGGAACAAAGGCAGGACAAGGGCGGAGACAAGAACATAAACAAAACATAGCCATGTGCTTAGAAAGAGCACATGACCGGGGAAAACAGACACGACGAGACGAGGGCGTGACACAAGGTAAACCAGTGAAAAATGATTGTGTGATCTGTCTGCCACTCATTATCACTTAAAGGAACTGGAGTACACACCGGTCATTCTCAGCAAGATGGGGTGAGATGTTGTGGTGTTTGATCCTTGTGGCATTTTAACCAAAGCTTGGCCATGACATTTAAGGAAGCCCCCAGGGAAATGTGTTAACTTGTGGAAAAGGGATTTTTCAGCTTTGATTTCAAACTCACATGAATTGTAATCGTATGGGTGTGTGTTGCCCTGTAAAGGACTGGCGCATCCTCCAGGGTGTGTTCCTGCCTTGTGCACAGTACACTATATTTCAGTACACTATATACCCAATAGCTTTGACACCCCTAATTCATCTGCTTGCGAACATGTTCATTCTGTACACACAGCATGTATTAACTATATACGAAAATGTACAATGGAATGAGATGCTCTGAAACAGCTGCAGTTAAGATCATGATGCTCAGTGCTCAGAGAGAGGGGTTTGCCCACACATTGCGTGTTCTGATTAGTAGCACATGCATATAATTGATGCCACATAGTCTGCCACAGAGGATTATGTTCAGAATCTCATGGAGTGTCACATACATTAAACACATGTGACATATTCTTGCTGCAGCAGTTAACAGTGGGCTTTAGTGAGTCACTAAAAATTGCAGAGTATTCAATGGAAACACAGGGTCAGTCTAGCCTCACAATTCCAGGCTGTGGCTTACAGAAGTATTCAACCAATTGTGTGTAGGTTAATAGTTTGTGAGCTGGAATTCACATACTGTGTGATTTTCCTGCCGTATGGTAAGCAACGTTTTCTTTTTTGATTTGTTTGCTCCAGGATTCTAGAGTACATCTGTAATGCTAAATAGCTTCAAGAGTTCCGTTAGATTTTAGAAATCAATTGAAGAGACTGGCATTGACCCACAGTGTCAGACAAATGAAATTCACATACCACCCCTGGGGAGTTGATGGTTGGCTTTCAAACTGTACATACATGTTCCAAAAGGTGCAAGGTGTCCCCTCAATTAAGGGCAAGGTCATCTTGTTCCTCCAGGTTGGAGGTTCCCTCACAAGAGCAGTCTGTTTCATGTTTTAGAGTTCGATACCACTTTCAAATAAGGCTTATAAAGGCTTATAAATGGTTAAAAATCTGTTCAATACATTGTTGATTCCAATTCAGGGTCACGGTGGGTCCAGAGTCTACCTGGAATCATTGGGCGCAAGGCAGGGAATACACCCTTGAGGGGGCGCCACTCCTTCACAGGGCAACACAGACACACACACACATAACTACGGACACTTTGGAGTCACCAATCCACCTACAAACGTGTGTTTTTGGACTGTGGGAGGAAACCGGAGCACCCGGAGGAAACCCACATGGACACAGGGAGAACACACCAACTCCTCACAGACAGTCACCCGGAGGAAACCCACACGGACACAGGGAGAACACACCAACTCCTCACAGACAGTCACCCGGAGGAAACCCATGCAGACACAGGGAGAACACACCAACTCCTCACAGATAGTCACCCGGAGCGGGAATCGAACCCACAACCTCCAGGTCCCTGGAGCTGTGTGACTGCGACACTACCTGCTGCGCCATTCACCACCATTCATGCCATGCATGCATTCACCACCTAATTATTAACATTAATAAACAGATTAAACTCTTTATAAACCTTTGTAAGTGTAGTCTTATTCTAAAACGCTACCCAAAGTTCCTCTACCTCCAGGGCTGTATCTAACAGCGCAGGCAGACCAGTGTTTCCCCCATGACAATGCTGAAGACGGATGATTAGTTCTGGATAACAGACAACACTCCAGCTCATCCCTTACAAACGGGACGAAACTCCGTCACTCCAGAGAACACAAAGCCCAGAAGTGCTGAGTGGCTTTAAACCCCTCTATCCCTCAGATTTTAAGGAATGTCTAATATATAGGGCCATCTGAAAGATTTGATGCTCTGATTAGCGGAGGCAAAACTAAGAATCACAGAAGGAAAATGTGGTCATTATGTCATACGTACAGCACGTCGGAACATAGCCCACAACCACCGCAGCTCCAGTCTTCAGTCTTCAGTAGGAAAAAAAAAACTGCAAATTGCAGGCTTTCATTTACAAAGTATAAACTATACACAGTATGGGTTAGAAGTAAAATAATAATCATATCAAGCAAAACTGTGGCAAAACATTTCGCATTTTTAAAAACTAGGGGAAAGCACAGGGGGCCCTGTTTTATCTCACAAAATGAGTCATGGAAAAGTAAAGATGGGTCCTTTTTGGGCAGAAAAAAAAGCAAATCAGACTGTCCATTTGCGTTAATGCTAGCGTGTATAACACAATATATACAAAAGTTTGAGGACATTCCTTTTTAATATGTTGTGGACATTTAATTTTCCATACGTAATTGAATTCTCTCCATAGAAGAGCATGAAATTAAACGGAACACTGTGGAGCAGCTGCACATGAGCCTAATGTCACATTGCTCAATGAAAAGTGTTGGCTAGAAGGGCATATGGGCTGCAATGAGCTGTGAAGCAGTGGCATTGTGTTATCTGGAGTGATGGAGATCCATCCAATACCTCTGTGATGAGACGGGGTGGTGTTTGCGATCCAGAACTAATCCTCCGACATCAGTAAGCAATCAAATGCTGAAAGCAATATTCCAGTATATTCTTTAATAAAGAGGAAAGAATGTTACTGCAGCAAAAAGGGAGAAACTCGTTATGAACATTATTCATTTCAGAAGAAATGTTTGACGAGAAGGTGTCCACAAACTTTTGGTAATATGTAAAACAGACCTTGAATAGTAAACGTGATTATAGATCAAAGAGAGAATGCTTTTACAAAATGATTTTTCCAAATGTCTGCAATTTTTCTGCTTTCATACAGAGACTGATTACAGTATTTTCTCATCCTGATTTTCTTATCCTTTTAGATTCCAATTACAATGCTTTCTTGACACACTCTAATTACCTGCTCTTAAATGGCCTTAAATGGGAGGTTAATCACTGTGATTAATACCCAAGCCTTTCAGCTACTAATGCCTGGAAAAATGAATTCATTTTAATCCCGTGCCTTCATCTACACCGAATAAGTAGCGGAACATAATAAAGAGATGAGTATAGGATAAGAAGGGGAGCAGAGGAGGAGAGAAAATGGCAAGTCTTTCTCTAAATCCCAGTCACATATTCACACACTGATACAGCCCTGAAGCTAACGTCTCCTCACGCAGAGTCAGACGAGCAGAACCAACTGCTTGACAAATACAGCATTTCAGTTCAATGAATAAAGCAACTCTATTTGTTACGTTATGGTGTTTTTGTCTTTCTTACTGTTAACAGAAAACAAGAACAAGGAAGAAACAAAAAATATACCAACTGTGACGCCACACACCACATGAAACAACCATCAGTAACCCACTGACTCTGACTTAGATTGTCGAATAGAAAAGATGTACCACAAAATGAGGATTTAATGGTTTTTCCATGCTTCTGCATCTAGCACAGAGAACTTCAGACCACAGTTAAAAGAAACCAGTTACATTTCTTTTAAACAAGTGCCTTGATGGTAGCTGTGTGCATCTTTCTGTGTGGTTGTTTGTTCATTTTTTAATATTCTACTGTCTTTGTGAGTGCTATTATATGGACATTTGTGGGCGTTTTTCATAAAGGGTGGTTTTAATGTTATAGAGACTTCCAGAGTCTGCATTTTGCAAACTGAATAGAGGTTGGCTGCAGTGGTTTGAAGGCAGATATCTAGCTGACACTTGGCTTCAGGTATGGTGATATACACAATAAGGTAAGACTCTTTCTCAGTCAGCCACAAGAATAAAACCACGGAGAGGTGAATACGGATTATCTTGTTAAACTGTAAAGAGGTGGAATAGGCAGCAATTGAACATTACAACATTCATTTATTCATTCATTATCTGTAACCCTTATACAGTTCAGGGTCACGGTGGGTCCAGAGCCTACCTGGAATCATTGGGCGCAAGGTGGGAATACACCCTGGAGGGGGCGCCAGTCCTTCACAGGGCAACACACAAACTCACACATTCACTCGAACACTTTTGAGTTTCCAATCCACCTACCAACGTGTGATTTTGGACTGTGGGAGGAAACTGTAGCACCCGGAGGAAACCCACGGAGACACAGGGAGAACACACCACACTCCTCACAGACATTCACCTGGAGGAAACCCACACAGACACAGGGAGAACACACCACACTCCTCACAGACAGTCACCCGGAGGAAACCTACGCAGACACAGGGAGAACACACCACACTCCTCACAGACAGTCACCCGAAGGAAACCCACGCAGACACAGGGAGAACACACCACACTCCTCACAGACAGTCACCCAGAGGAAACCCACGTGGACACAGGGAGAACACACCACACTCCTCACCTCCTCACAGACAGTCACCCGGAGGAAACCCACGCAGACACAGGGAGAACACACCACACTCCTCACAGACAGTCACCCGGAGGAAACCCATGCAGACACAGGGAGAACTCACCACACTCCTCACAGACAGTCACCCGGAGGAAAGCCACGCAGACACAGGGAGAACACACCACACTCCTCACAGACAGTCACCCGGATCGGGACTCGAAACCACAACCTCCAGGTCCCTGGAGCTGTGCGACTGCGACACTAACCTGCTGCACCACCGTGCCGCCCCACATTACAACACTACAAACTTAACACTGGACGAATCGAAAGTTTCCCATTCTTGCATGTTATAGCATTTCAGCTCCATTACAGGGTTTTGTGTTTCATTATACATCAATTCTTTTCAATAGGTGACAGGTCTGGATTATTTTAGCAGCTCTACTCTTTTACTAAAGAGCCATTGCTGTTGTAATCCAATGCAGAATTTGTATTGCACTTGTCTTACTAAAATAAACAAGGCCTTAACAGCGTTTTCCCAGATGTGTACGTCACCATAATATGTGCATTAATGTAACGGCATACCATCACAGATGCTAGCTTTTGAACTGTGTGCTTCCTACAACCGGGGTGGTCCCTCTACTCTTGTGGATGTGAAATCCAATATTTCCAAGAAGAATTTCACAGTTTGATTTACATAACACAGTTCCAGAGAAGGTAGATACTTCTCTGTGTATTTGTTGCTGCAGCAATGATGTGTTTCCACAGACAATGGTCCTGGGAAGTGTATTTGAGCCCATGCCATTATCTCCCCTACAGAAATGTGTATGCTTTTAATTCAGTGCTAACTTTTCTGGGTACAGTGTTTGTAAATGATGTACATAAAGTGTCTACGTGGGGCGAGCTGGCAATGGATGACCCTCTGTGTGAGCATTTGTGTGGCAGCATATTGGTGTGTGCCCAAGAGAGGGACTCACACACACACACACACACACACACAGAGAGAGAGAGAGAGAGAAAGAGAGAAAGAGAGAAAGAGAGAGAGCAAGAGGAGAGAGTATGTATGTGTGTGCGTGAACAAGAATGTGAGTGTGTGTGTGTGTGTGTGTGTGTGTGTGAGATGTGAAAAGGTATGTCAGTCTCCCTCATACATACATTAGTCATCAGTGTGTCCTTGGAAACAGCTGGCCTTAAATCTTTCTGTAACACCTTCATCTGCCCCAGAGGCTGTAGCTTGTTAAAACTGCCTTTAGGAAACAACTCCTTATAAAAACCAACATCCGTTTTTTTTTTTTTTAGATTAATAGTCTCGGCCCTATCAGCACATACCTCTCTGTAGCCATTTCAGCATTTAATAAATACTCACAAAATCTACCACAAGCTCATAAAAGCTCTATGTCCAAATGATCATACATTTACCAGGTAACTACCAAGTCAATATCAGGTCAATTCAGTTACATTAACGGGGACATTTTATACCCATATTTCCACAAGTTAGCACGGTTCACTGGAGTCTTAATAAAATGGCTGCGCATGCTTCTGTCAAAACACCACAAGGATCAAACTATACAGCACCATTCTACCCTGTCTAACCAGCCCTATCCAGGCCTACTGCTTTCAGCACCTTCATCCATCCATTATCTGTAACCGCTTATCCAATTTAGGGTCGCGGGGGGTCCAGAGCCTACCTGGAATCATCGGGCGCAAGGCGGGAATACACCCTGGAGGGGACGCCAGTCCTTCACAGGGCAACACAGACACACACACATTCACTCACACACTCACACCTACGGACACTTTCGAGTCGCCAATCCACCTGCAACGTGTGTTTTTGGACTGTGGGAGGAAACCGGAGCACCCGGAGGAAACCCACGCGGACACGGGGAGAACACACCAACTCCTCACAGACAGTCACCCGGAGCTGGAATCGAACCCACAACCTCCAGGCCCCTGGAGCTGTGTGACTGCGACACTACCTGCTGCGCCACCGTGCCGCCCGCTTTCAGCACCTGTTCCTTTAAATGAGAATGAGGCTATGTCCACCTGAACCCGAGAGCACATGAGCAGAATTTATTTTATTTATTTATTTATTTATTTATTTATTTATTTATCTTTTGCAATGTTTGCTTGGTTCTCCTTTTCTCTCCTGTACTCTTATATTTATGTGCCTCTTATTACTGTTATGAGGAGACTGGAGAGCTCTAAAGTCTCTGAACTTGACATCTGAACTAACGCAAAATCAGAATGGCTCGTTGTATCCCAAGTTTTCTAAAGGATAGCCCACAAACAACTGTCTGGATTGTCTTACTTCTGTTTTTGGGTTGTAGGTACTAAATATATCCGAATGAATGTGCAATTGCACTGAACAAGAGATTTTATTTCATAATATGTCCCATTTAATGTGCACCCACAGTTGAAATAGATATATAAATGTGCACACATCTTCTCAGGAAAGTGTACAATCCCTCTGCCCAGTGCAAAGTGTATGCTAGAGGGGTGTAAATGCCCTGGGGTCTGGGCTGTGAAGCAGTAGAACTGCATTCTTAAGGTCAAGTGAGCTCCAACCAATACAGCTGGAGTGGTGACTATGATCCATAACTTACCATCCATCATCACCTGAGCTCCGTAATGTCATTACGGCTGAAACCCCGTACGTCCTTCAGAGAAAAACCAAACAAAAAGATCTACACTATGCCTCAATATAGGAATGTTAATTCTCCTCTAAAATATACTTAGATTCAAAACTACACAGGGAAATTCACCTGAACGGTCTCAAGTTGTGAAAAAAAACAACTTAAAACGTAAAAAAGCCATGTGAAATACTTTTGTGATGAGATATTGATTTCATATTGAATTACCAACTTCAATCTGACTTTCAATTCATCACAATGTACACTCTGTTTCCCACTCATCATCTCAGATCAATAAATACAGCTCATTCCAAACAAGACGCTAACCCAAACAAAAAATGAGCTTGAGGTGAGAGCAGAAAGTGCAGTGAGTTTGGGAGACCAGATAAAACAGGCATTTGTATTTAAGCTGTGGTCACACCAGACTTTTGCCTCAGTATTTTCTTCATGGGCAAAAAGCAAAAATCACCTAAAAGAAGTGTCTCTGAAATGATTTTGTTTTATAGGAAGTGTCTAGTTTGATAAATGGCTACATTTTGGGTTTTTGCTCAGCTGCAAGAAACAAGAAAGACTGTGTTGACTGGGCAGCGGTTTCTTGTTTTATTTTATTAATTATTTTACAATTAAAAACCACAACTGAACATTTCATTTTCTATTGTCTCCCAGTAAAAAAACATGGTCAGTGAAAGTTAAATTAGTGGTTACCAGACGTGTAATTGTTTCCTTGTGTTTAAGTGTCATTTTCCACTAATAGGCTATTTTCACCCACAAGGATTTTTCACAAGTTTTACTCATGTTTGATCTGGCCTTGGTTTTACACTGTGGCTTAGCTGACCTTTGACTGGACAATTTGCCTGAAGCTGGATGCCTTTTAAAACTCACTGCCCCAGAGAGATACTCCTGTCCAATTAGCTGAGCTCCACAACACTGCAGCACATATTTCATTCATACTTTCAGTCTACACTGTCACCCAATGCACAGAGTCCAAATCTACACTGTCAATAAAGCAAGATTTGACTGAGAGAGTGAATAAACACCTGTTGCTCTATATAAAGTAGTCAATAACAGGACAAAAAAACTTACAGTAAGGGCTTTAATAGTGTCATGTTCAGCCCCTTTTTTATATTTAATTATTTCTTGCACTACTGCTATTTCTGTATCGTGGTATTGTTTTCCTGATTTAATTTGCAGATATTGTTTTCTCTTTGAAATATCATTTTAGTTTAATACAGAATTTAAACACAGCAGCTTTTTTTTTTACATTGACTTACACTGAAAGTTAAGAAGGTTTTCTCCTTGTCCTGTAACGTTACTATTGGGAGATGCATGTATTTCTTTGGACAGTGACATATATATTTCTTCTGCCTTTGTGCATTTGGTATTTGTCTTTTTAAAATATTAATAAACCATATAGACAGCACCATGGCACAACAGGTAGTCGCAATCACACAGCTCCAGGGACCCAAGTCCTGCTCAGGGTGACTGTCTGTGAGGAGTTTGGTGTTTTCTCGGTGTCCGTGTGGGTTTCCTCCCACGGTCCAAAAACACACATTGGTAGGTGGATTGGTAACCCAAAAGTGTCCATACGTGTGAGTGTGTAGCACTGTGAAGGACTGCCACACCCTCCCGGATGTGTTCCTGCCTGGAGCCCAGTGAATCTGGGTAGGCTCCGGACCTACTGCGACCCTGAACTGAATAAGCGGTTACATACAATGAAACCATGTTTATTGTTCTTGCCTAATATCAGACTCTGACCTTGACAAATGCGTGGTTTTAGCCTCATGTGCAGCTGTTCTTGAACTTTCCATTTTACTGACAAAGCTTTCCTATAGACATTATGCAAAGTGTGCGAGCAAAAGGTCAGCAACCTGTGTCAGGAATATGTGCACTTTCTAAACAGCACTTTAGAATTCACTCATAAAAGAAGGGATGTCCACATACTACCAGACATATGCTGTAATTAATAGTTCTGCAGTAATTTGTGAGGTGAGTTTACAAGTGATAAAGTATTGGGGCAGGGAGAGATTGTGAAAGAAAAAACTCGTGGGGAGTATGTTAGTGCTGAGCACGTTTATCTGCACCTCCTGTAATAACAGTAGGGAAGTATATAACACCACCCCACCTCCCTCCCTATCTCTCTCTCTCTCTCTCTCTCTCTCTCGCTCTCTCTCTCCCTCTGCTCCACCCCCTACTTGTGCACTAGGTTTTGAAAGGGAAGGCTCCCATTGGCTGCTAGTTTGATAGCATTGCTGAGAATAACCACCAACCAGGGGTAGGGTGCCCCTTCACACAGTTTCCACAGCAACCCCTTAAATTCCACCATGTGGAAAAAGCAGTTTGGAGACAAATACAGAACAGGAAGGTACAGCAAGTTACATAAAACACCGTGTTACTGTAGAAAATATGGCCAAAATGTTTCTGACATTCCTTCTAATGAGTCTATTCTAGGTAACGACACAAGTGTTCATTGGCACCCACAGCTTGTATGACCTCTGCAGGACTGCACTGGAGCAACCCACATGAACTTGAAGTCAACATTACCAAGAAGTTTTTTAAAACACCCCAGAAGTGGGATATGTGCTCTCTAGAGTGATGGTGGGCAGGCCAATGTGTTTGGGAGTGGTTGGAGTGTTTATAATCAAGAACTAATCATTCAGCCTTAGTTATTTTAAAGCCTTCCTAAATAAGTATGAGGCAGTTAATCCCATTGGTTACAATGGTTTTATTATTATTATTATTATTATTATTATTGCAGCTCTAAATATGTTCCTGAAAAATATATCAATGCATTTCCAGCAAGTATATAAACAAGAAAGTGTCTCAGGGAAATATGTACAGTGTCACATGTTTAGAGTAAACTGTCACATGACCAGAACGGTTTATGTCCTGACTGCACCAAAGCTCTCAAAGAAAACGTTATTAAAGCATGTTAAAGTAAAGAGATAACCATTGCTTTTGAAGCATAAAATCTTTAAAGTGTCTAGTGTGGATATATGCATTTTCATTTACTCAATTTTGTTAGTAAACGTGTTGATGGCAACAATAATATCCAGTGGTGGGATAACACAATGCATCTAAATATCCACTTATACACATATATAGCTCTTCTTCTACCAAACTTTCTACAATGTTTTTTCTTTTAGCTTCTACACATGTTGGATTCAAGTGACCATTCAAGTTCAAGTTCAAGTTCAAGAAGTTTATTGTCATTTCAGCAGTATATAGTGTTTACAGTACACAGTGAAACGAAATAGCGTTCCTCCAGGACCAAGGTGCTACATAAGACAATACACAACATTAAAGTGCGACTAGTGTAAAGCTAGTGCAACATGAAACAGTGCACACGCATTAAAGTGCAAAGGACATAGAACACAAAACAATACACAACATTAAAGTGCAACTAGTACAATCTAGTGCAACATAAACCAGTGCATACACATTAAAGTGCATCAAAACAAGGCCATGCAAAATTGCAGTTATCTCTCAAAATGAGTAAGATGCTGTCCTCAGTGATTGTGATAGCGATGGATCAGACCTGGAGTAAGAGCAGGAGACAGGTCATTCATCAGCCAGGCAGTTAAATGCATATTCTGAACTTACGTCTATGGTTTTCTCCAACGGTCCAAAAACACACATTGGTAGGTGGACTGGTGACTCATAAGTGTCCGTAGGTGTGAGTGTGTGAGTGTGTGTCACCCTGTGAAGGACTGGCGCCCCCTCCAGGATGTATTCCTGCCTTGCGCCCAGTGATTCCGGGTAGACTCTGGACCCACCGGCGACCCTGAACTGGATAAGGGTTACAGATAATGGATGGATGGATAATTGGACGTTTCAATACATGTTGTACAATGGAAACAATGTTGATGTCTGATGCTTTCAGTACTCATAAGGGTTTTTCAATGTGTTAAATAGTCCATCCATCCATCCATTATCTGTAACCGCTTATCCAATTTAGGGTCGCGGGGGGTCCAGAGCCTACCTGGAATCATCGGGCGCAAGGCGGGAATACACCCTGGAGGGGACGCCAGTCCTTCACAGGGCAACACAGACACACACACATTCACTCACACCTACGGACACTTTTTGAGTCGCCAATCCACCTGCAACGTGTGTTTTTGGACTGTGGGAGGAAACCGGAGCACCCGGAGGAAACCCACGCGGACACGGGGAGAACACACCAACTCCTCACAGACAGTCACCCGGAGCGGGAATCGAACCCACAACCTCCAGGTCCCTGGAGCTGTGTGACTGCGACACTACCTGCTGCGCCACCGTGCCGCCCTGTGTTAAATAGTCACACTAGAATATAGTAGAGCATTCTTGTGGAAATACTGGGGTCTGCTAATGACAAAGTGTTAAATGTGCTATGAACAAGGCTAGGACATACAAGAATGTATGTGACTGCATAGCATACATTTGTTAAATGCATATGCACCATATCATCCCACAGATCACAATTGTGGCTAATCAAAAAACAAACATTTTCATACATTTTTCCTGGAAAAATGTAAAATAATACAGAGAGATTTTTTTTCAAAGGGTTAATAATAAATTGGATAATTGTGTCTGGAAAAAATCTGGGATTAAATGGGTAAAATAATACCTTTCATGTAGTGAAACATTAGATGAGTATGTGTCTAAAACAAATTCCAATATAGTACGTTTAAAATATTGTTGCTGCAAAAACAAGAAAGTCAAGCATATGCTGAGACAAGGGATCGTCTCCCAGCTGTTTGGATGATGCAAGACCAGACGATGTTATTATACAACAAGCCACTGCTTCAGACGACCAGGGAGTCAGACACAAACAAACACTGCTGAGTCCCAGGAGCACAAGAGCCCAGACAGCCATTCTAACATCCAGTTTATCCACTCTGCTTCTCACCTAAAGTAAACCGTTATTATAGTGAAAATACAGCATTTCCTTATTGTGGTCCAAGCAGCCTGGCCAGCCCCGTTACCTAAATTACGAGCAGCCACCAGAGTAACACTGAATATTACAATCTGCCAACAAACCCATTTCCCTTCTTCAACAGAAGCCAAAAGACCATACACAATATAAGCTTCTGTAGTATTTAAGCAAAATAATATGGGCCAATCTCTCAAACATATGCCATAACATTTACCATAGCCATTATATATTACATGTACATATACGTTCTTTTTTAAAGTATATAATTGTAATTGAAATTTCAAACATTCTTTTGCTATTGACATTTTATTGTAACTGTTGAGTAGCATTAAAAATGACCATTTTCATTATATTCAATACAAAATAACTAGAAGATTAAGTCACCGGATTTGTCACTGCATTTTTTCCATCAAAAAAAGCATTGCAAAAACATGTGTAGCTATTGGCTTTATTCTTGGGGATAATATATGTATCAAAAAATATTTCTGAGTTTTGATTTTAAAAATGAAAATTTGGGATTCTCATGTTAGAGGTCATGAATGTCATTTTTATAAAATAACAATTTTAATGCATATTTAGAGGGGTATCGTAGGCAGTCACACAGCTCCAGGTACCTGGTGGGTGTGGGTTTGAGTCCCGCTCCGGGTGACTGTCTGTGAGGAGTGTGCTGTGTTCTCCCTGTGTCTGCGTGGGTTTCCTCCAGGTTACTGTCTTTGAGAAGTGTGGTGTGTTCTCTCTGTGTCTGCATGGGTTTCCTCCAGGTGACTGTCTTTGAGGAGTTTGGTGTGTTCTCTCTGTGTCTGGGTGTGTTTCCTCCGGGTGACTGTCTGTGAGGAGTGTGGTGTGTTCTCCCTGTGTCTGCGTGGGTTTCCTCCGGGTGACTGTCTGTGAGGAGTGTGGTGTGTTCTCCCTGTGTCTGCGTGGGTTTCCTCCGGGTGACTGTCTGTGAGGAGTGTGGTGTGTTCTCCCTGTGTCTGCGTGGGTTTCCTCCAGGTGATTGTCTGTGAGGAGTGTGGTGTGTTCTCCCTGTGTCTGCGTGGGTTTCCTCCGGGTGACTGTCTGTGAGGAGTGTGGTGTGTTCTCCCTGTGTCTGCGTGGGTTTCCTCCAGGTTACTGTCTTTGAGAAGTGTGGTGTGTTCTCTCTGTGTCTGCATGGGTTTCCTCCAGGTGACTGTCTTTGAGGAGTTTGGTGTGTTCTCTCTGTGTCTGGGTGTGTTTCCTCCGGGTGACTGTCTGTGAGGAGTTTGGTGTGTTCTCTCTGTGTTTGGGTGTGTTTCCTCCGGGTGACTGTCTGTGAGGAGTTTGGTGTGTTCTCTCTGTGTCTGGGTGTGTTTCCTCCGGGTGACTGTCTGTGAGGAGTGTGGTGTGTTCTCTCTGTGTCTGCGTGGGTTTCCTCCGGGTGACTGTCTGTGAGGAGTGTGGTGTGTTCTCCCTGTGTCTGCGTGGGTTTCCTCCGGGTGACTGTCTGTGAGGAGTGTGGTGTGTTCTCCCTGTGTCTGCGTGGGTTTCCTCTGGGTGACTGTCTTTGATTCCATGTAAGCTCTGGACCCACCGTGACCCTGAACTGGTTAAGCAGTTACAGATAATGAATGAATGAATTAACACATATTTAATTCTCCAAAACTATTACCATAAAATAAAAAAAGGAGAAGGAGAATGTTTACATTTCAAATTATATACATATACAAATGTACGATAAACCCTTTAAAATGTATTTCCTCATCTAATATATTGAAAGATCACTGAATTAGAAACACCTACCTGATATCTACACTCACTGTCCATTTTATCAGCTCCACTGACCATACAGGAGCACTTTGTAGTTGCTCTTACCCCAGAGGACCCCGACAGAGCAGGTATGATTTGGGTGGTGGATCATTCTTAGCGCTGCAGTGACACTGGCATAGCGGTGATGTGTTAGTGTGTGTTGCGCTGGTACGAGTTGATCAGACACAGCAGTGCAGCTGGAGCTCCATGGGGATAAGAAAATATACAGAGAAACAGGTGGACTACAGTCTGTAGTTGTAGAATAAAATGCTCCTGTATGGTCAGTGGAGCTGATAAATGGACAATGAATGCAGATACAAGTCGTAACCTAGTGATCGTTCAGTGTATGCTCCCATCACTGGAAAATGTTTTACTAAAATGTTTTACTAGTCCTGGCCTAGACCTAAACTTATGTCTTGAAAATAAGCACTTAAAAATAATTGTAATTTTAATACATTATACAACATATACAGCATATCCACATATTATGTGCATTCACAATGTAAATGAGTATATGCATTAATGTGGATGTATGTGCGTATACAAATTTCTCAAATGATTATTAGATTAAAAGTATTAATGGACAAATATGATTAATTTAATTTGTGATACTACAACAAAATAAAGAGTAGATGTGCACTATATCATTGTGTATAAACCATCCAGAATTGCACATGAATGAGAGTAAGGGCCTCTCCCAGTTGTAATTATGGCTTTGTGGTGAGGTGTATATGCACTCATCTTGTAAATACAGTATTGACAACACAACTTTAAGGCAGCAAGAGAACAGACCAAGTGTTAAAGTTAAAGATGGATGACAAGACCTTACCTTGGCAAGTGAAGCACTTGACATGGAAATGAATGCTCTGCACTCGTACAACTTCCCCTTTACACACCTCTCTGCATCGGAAGCAGTAGATTGGTCCAGAGCTTCTCTCATTGCCGTAAGAGCTTTGCTGATGAGGAACTGCTGGGAACAAGAAAGACGGCTCTAAGGAACATCACACAGTAATTAAGGGTAAATAAGCACAGTGACTAGGTTATAAAAGGAGCTGCTTGAGTCGATGTCATCTTATGGCAACACATGGAGACACATGGAGCCTGAGGCAAGAGCATGCAGTCTAAACCCTCTCCTTTTCCCATTGTCTAAAGCTCTCTCTCCTTCTCTCTCTGCTCTTCTCTCCATCTCTGCTGACTCTTATTGATGGCTGAGGGTTCCTTACTGATCTCTATCCTATTAAAAATGCATCAGAGGCACTCAAACATTCTGCCAGCAAGTGAATCAATTACTGAGAAACCGCCTTAAAACGAGACAACCCCCCTTCCCCTGGCTTTATTTTAAATGGATTGGTGTAAGTGGGAAATATTGTAGAAGGGCATGGATATGCAGTGCAAACAATTATCCAGGCCAGGGTCCAGGGTAAATTTCCCTATCATGCTACCAACACTGGGGCTAAACAGGCCTAGTATTTAATTAAATATACTGAAATTCCCCACCCAAACTCTATGTTCCAGTCCAAACTCCAAAACAGACTCCCACGAGTTTTCCCACAGGTTTTAAGGTGCATTTTGCATCCAACATTAATTCTCCATGGCGCTTTTGCAGACTTCTAGGAGCCTTACACTTTCATTTGGAGCTGCATTGTTATGGCCACAATGCTGGCAACAAAACAAAACCACCACATCAATTAAAAGGCTCACTGAATCGTAGTTCTCACAGCTCCAAAAGTCAGGGGAGGGGGGGTAAATAAATAATCTGAGCATGGTGGAAACGGTGTCACACTGAGATTAGTGTAATTTGAATGTGAGAAAAATAATTAACCATCAAGTTAAGAGAAGGATACAGATGTGATCAAAATAATCTTGCAACTGATCCGTCATACCCTCCTGCATATTTGTTTGGTTCTATTTTCTTTATCACAATTGGCAAAAGCATCATTAGAGCTGGGATAAAAAAATTATATATATATATATATTTTTACCACAATACAGTGAAAATGACAGCATTTTTGACACTTGCTCATGAAATATTTCTTCTAAAAGAGAGTAGAAATCTTCCCAAAATTATTGGATTGCATTTCATCATTTCATAGACTTCCCACTGTTCCACCACTTCCAGTGCTGAAGGGCTTTATGACCCTCTAGCCCACACAAAAGCGTCTTATTATTATTCATTTATTCATTATCTGTAACCCTTATCCAATTCAGGGTTGCGGTGGGTCCAGAGCCTACCTGGAATCATTGGGCGCAAAGTGGGAATACACCCTGGAGGGGGCTCTTATTAGTAGTATTACGGTTTATTTATTTTTTGCCAATGCTTTCCTTTGGAGACTATAGAAGCTTTGTGTCAACTATTAAACCAGACAACAATACATTTATCTAGAAACTAGATTTATTTGTTATTTGTTGGTATTCTGAATTAAACGTACAAATGATCTTAGAAGCACTCAACACTTCTGGATTTCGACCACAAATTCTGTATTTTAAAAACTGCTAAACCAAATGCTCCTTGACAAGTTATGATCATAACAGGTTGGCAATCATTTAGACCCTTACACTGCAGTCTTAGATCTAAAGAGCACCATCTCATCCATAAGAACCTCCATCAGAGCCATTACTGAAACAAACATGGTCTTGTTCTTAAAAAATAATCTAAAAAGCTGTCAGCCGACTGAAAAAAAAACAGAGTTCCACTGTTTTCTCATTCTTTCAAAGTCACAGAACAATGACCCATTAATACAGTTTTTCTCCCACAGAGGCTCATGTTCACACTAGCAACATTGTATGCAGTAACTTCTTTGGATTTGAAACAGACACCCACCAACATTGTTTTCTGCAAAGTGTGTGGGGCACTCGGCCTCAGTAATGTACAAACAGAGCATATGCAAAATATACAACAGAAAGACAACCCAAAAAGTCAAGCACTGCTTCATATGTATTTACATATTCAGACATAGTGTCATTGTTCAACACATGAATCTCCAAAAAATAACTTTACAGGAGAAGGAAAAAAAAAACCTTCTTAATTTTCACTGGAAGTCAATGTAAAAAGATTTTATTCAACGTAATTTTGGAGTGTTTCTGTTAGTCCAAAATACAATTAAGTTGTTCAGTACAAACAAGCTTCAAGAGAATAACAAACCACAGAATCTTGTAATTACTGAATTCCAAATGAAACTGAAATTACATTAAAGTTAATACTTAGAAAATGTCCCAACTTTTTGGGAAATTGAGTTTGTATAAAGCATATGCAACATTCCTCCTTAAATGAAGGGTTTTAGCAGACAGTACCAGGCTTTAAAAAACACAGCCATCACTCATCTTTTAATGTGGATTGTGAGTTTTCAGAATGTGTGTGTGTGTGTGTGTGTGTGTAGGATGTATGTATTCAGAGGCTCTGGCTGAGAGGTTGTGTAATCCCTGATAACACACTGAGCTGACACAGTGCACAGGAGGGTACACTCAGTCACTCTTCCCTCACACCTGCACTATCACACCTCACACTCAATACATCTCTATATGAGCAAGCGAGAGAGAGGGGGGTGGTGAAAGGAAGAGGGAGAGAGAGAGAGGGAGAGAGAGAGAGAGAGAGAGAGAGAGAGAGAGAGAGAGAGAGAGAGAGAGAGAGAGAAAGCCTTTAAAAAGCCTTTAATCCCATCATGGCACTTAAATGAATTTCCTTCAAAGTAGAGGCCTTTCATTAACAAACGGGTGAAAGCTTCTGTGTAATACATAGCAAGAAGAGATATTTGCATATGGTTTGAATAGGAAAACGTCCTATTCAATCTACCTGTCATGCACAGACATTGAGTTGAGCTTCTTGTTGGCACAAAAAATAACATTAAAACTAATGAATAATTGATGTTACTGCATCAAGCACTTACCTTACACTAAACAAATGTACAAACTTTAAGAAAACTATTATGTGGACAGTTTATAAAAATTGTCATGGGGAAAAAGCCATTCTGCCCAATGCCAAGCATCAGCTAATGGGGTATTTTTGCAATTATTTGGAGTCTGTGATCTACAATGTATCATATGTTTATGTGGCTTAATGGCAGTAAATCACAGAAGAGTTTCACTGCCTACTTTAAAGATTCTACTTTAAAGAGTAGAATCTGTTACTGCAGGAAAATGGTGGACAAACCTTCTATTAACCACTTTCATTTAATAAGACATGCTGTTTGAGCAGGTGTCCACAAACATTTGTTCTTATTCTATAACTCCGAAAGTCAGATCATGGTATAGAAAAGTTTGCTTTTGACTTTGGTTATGAAGAGTAATATTTAGCACAGAGCTAAGTGACATCCGGCCCAAGGTGTAAGGTGATAACCACTGGGCCTTAGGGGCTGCAGCTATTTCTGCCCTGGGCTCAGAAGCCTCCAAAGGGATTAGAGTCACAGAGGATTGTGGGAAAGTAGAGATGACAGGACGGGTTCATGGGCAGTGACAAGAGAGATAGGTGTAAACAAGAGGGGCTGAACAGAGTCCACCACTCTGCTGATAACTCAAATAAAAACTAGCTAAAATGGAATCCCTTAGTCCCCAATTTAATTATTTTTAAAAGTGCTGTTATAAATTTCACAGTAGTTCACTGAGTGCTGGCAGTGAGAATGAACTAAGTGGACAAAAAAGCAATTAACCTTGAATGCAATTGTCAGCAAGCAAATATAGACAGATACTAATAGATAAAGGTAGAGCCGTTACAGGGTCAGGGCAGAGGTCATCAATTTCTATCCCAGAGCACTGGAATGTAGCCACACCTGATTCAACTCATTTAGTTTTTTGTTGGGGCAAAATGCTGCTTTTTTGGATTATGATTTTACTTGCCAGTGCCTTTTAATGACAAATTCTATTAGTTTAATATAAATAAATGTATAAATTGATGCCTGCAAAACACTCAAAGCTGGGCCAGAGAGATATTTATACGTTTTTTACAACAAATTTTTGTAATTCAATAGGAGACAGATCTGGAGACAGACTATTCAAGCACATGCACTTTATTACTAAGATGCCACACTGTTGTAACTCGTGCAGAATGAGGTATGGCATTGTTCTGCTGAAACAGACATTTTCCTGAAAAGACGCTATGTCAAAATACAATTAGAGTTTGTCAGTGAAAACATTGAAAATACTTTCATTCTACTTTTATGAGTTAAATTAATGTTCAGGAAATCTAATACATTTCAGTTGTTAGTCATTATTGCAGTGTTAGGAAGTGTCACAACTTTTCTAACTGACTAAAGGACAGCTTTAGAGCAATCAGCAAACTGTGCAGACACCTATTGCTGGGAAAACTGCTTCAGGATCCACACTATTTACTATATAAAGAGGCCTTTTATTTTTTCTCGAGGACTAACATATTCCTTTTTATTGGACCGCCTACAGGGCATTTTCGCTTACTGACTGACTGACGGACTCCTAAAGTTGAAACGTGCATGCATGAGTAGGAACTGTTAGTCCAGCCATATTTCAGATTCTAGTTTGTGAATTTGGAACCATTTGGCGTGTTTCCACCGACCAACCGTGTCTGATTAGTAAACTAAGACAGGAACACGCTCTGTTTGTGTGTGTTTCTGGGGCTGTGTTTGGCACGACACCATGCACGTTGGCCATAGCCTCGGCTCAGCGATGGTTAGTTCACAAGCTCAGCAGGACGGCTCAGAACTCAGCAACTTTTACACACGTATTATATCTCACAGAGAGAGGGGGACTGCTGAATTTGTCTTATTTCATGTGAGTGTGTGTCTTTGCCTGAAATATCATAAAGGGAAGTGGAGGGGAGACACTGAGCTGTGCACAGCCTCCTTAAACTTCACATGATTAACCTGTTACATTGAATAAATAAGTATTTGTTATTCTTAAAATCAACAAAATGATCTTGGTCTTCTTTGTTCTTTGGTGGTAGGTCATCTAGTATTTATTTTTAAATAAAATGAACAAGAAAAACACTGATGGCGGTGTTTTATAAAATGAACAAAACTTACAACACAATCACATAATAAAACCACATGTAAACAAAGACATTGATATGAAGCACCATTCCTTTTCCAGACCTTCCAATGACAAGGGTCTGTGACAATGGCTATGTGGCTAATGGCGGGCCGGCAAAAATAGACTTTCAAATTATGGTTTTGATATAAAAATGTTGAATGTTTCAGCCTTACAATAGAGAATCCACCCACAGGTGATTTATGGCTGTTCTTACATCAGTGCCACGTTGCTCCAGTGACAGGAGTCAAATTGACCCGTGTTTGAAACCCAAGGTCATATCAAATGAGTTGTGACCTGTTAGGCCTCAAGGACTCGAACCAGCCTTCAGCCAACACTGAACTTTATAAATGGCATGATGTTTCAGCTGATGAGGTCTAAGACAGAGGTTTGACGGGAGGATTAATTGAGAATCTATTGATGTATATGGCTCTGTGCTACTCATTCACTCAACCAGGAGGATGTGCGTACTTGAGAATATCAAGCTTCCACCATCTCCACACTAGGCTTTTTTGTCCAAAGCCTATGATTGGCTCATAGGACACCACGGTCATAAATACAGTTGAGTGCCATATGGAGTCTGTGTTATTAAACTAGGATTAGACAAGTGCTCTACCTCTGCTGTACCTATACTGTAAGTGCAAATTAGTCTTTGTCTATATGAGCTGCTGTCTATTCCCATGGGAACTCCATAGAGGAACTGTATATTCCCAAGGAAACTAGAATCATTATAAAGCTTCAGTAGGAGTTTTATTATCAGGAAAATAGACCCAAGCCTTGTTCACTGACTTGGAAGACTCAGTGCTGTTATAAGAGACCAAAACTGACCATTTCGACTTATTACCTCTTGTTGTGCCTAACAAGAGGCACTGTCCTTTTAATATAAAAAGCAGTGCTAGACAATCAGAGAAATAAACAATGCTGCCTATTAAGGAGCCAAAAATACACAGAGGAAAATGCTGTCTGGCATTTTTATGAGTAGAAAATGCTGTGCAGTACAAATGGGTTATTTTGGGTTCTATTATTAAACTGAAACTCAACATCTGCTACTTTAAATTAAAATTCCCATGGGGAGTGCTGTAAGTTAAAGTAATAGAAAAAAAAATCAACAGTCTGTTGTTTTAGCTAATTTTCTTTAAGTTGAGTATTTTATACTAGCAGAAACAGATTCGTCATCAGGTGGCATTTCCTCTGCCCACCCAAGCTAGGACAAAGAAACTGTACACACTGTGTATACTGGAGGAGGGGATTCATATTATTTCTGGGGGAAATTAAAGTAATTTCATAATGCAAGCCTTGGAGCAGCTACACTCTAGAGATGAGGCAATAGATCTTAAGATAAAATCTGCAGAAGAACAGCATGTTGACAGGTGTTAGTGTGGCAGCATGCTTCTCTCTCCTTCTTTTGTTCTGAGCAATGCTAAATCACAGCTTTGGGCGGCATGAAGATGTACGAGCACCAAGTTCTCTCTGGGCTGAGATAGTTCTCCAGATGCCACTGTTTACAGAGCCTTAGTGTGTTTCCTCACACTGACTCAACAGATCAGGTTTAGATTTGATTGCTAGCCCAATATATTAACACTGCATTGTAATTTACACTGAATGAAACACTTAACTTGTATCTACATTTCTTGTACATTTTACCAGCTCCACTGAACATACAGAAGCACATTGTAGTTCTACAATTACAGACTGTAGTCCACCTGTTTCTCTGCATACTTTCTTATTCCCTGCTCTTAAATAGTCAGGACCCCCACAGAACCACATGAGAGCAGGTATGATTTGGGTGGTGGGACTTTTTCAGCGCTGCACTGACACTGACGTGGTGACGTGGATCAGACACAGCAGGGTTGCTGGAGTTTTTAAAGCTCTCAGTGTCACTGCTGGACAACCTGGTCCACCAACCAAAAATATCCCAAAAACAGCGTTCTGTGTCCACTGATACAGGATTAGAGGATGACCAACACAAACTGTGCAGCAACTTGTAGATGTAAAGATGCAATGAGCTACTGTCTCTGAATTTACATCTACAGGGTGAACCAATGAAATAGGTATGTCTAGCAGAGTGGACAGTGAGTGGACAAGGCGTTTTAAAACTCAATTAGCACTGCTGTGTCTGATCCACCCATAGCAGTGCAACACACACTAACACCGAACATCACGTCAATGTCATTGCAGCGCTGAGAATGATTCACCACCAAATCATAGCTGCTCTGTGGTGGTCCTGTGGATGCCAGGCTGTAATTGTAGAAATAAAAAAGTGCTCCTGTATGGTCAGTAGAGCTGGTAAAATGGAAAATGACTGTAGATATAAAGCAAGCAGTGATTGTTCAGTGTAGTAATGTTGCATTTTACACCAAACCAAACCAAACAAGAACATCCTAGGAAATGTCTCATAATTAGGGATGGCATTGAGCAGAAACTTTCAGTGATGAAGTGGACCTACAACTAAATGAAATTCATTAATTGCAAGCATCATTGATTGTGAAGGTCAAAGCCGCAATTCCAATTAGTTTAGCCATGAAATCCAACTAGATGTCAGTGGAAAGTGTGAATGGGTAATAGATGAGTTCATCTAAATCGCTCCATCTGTTCAGGGTCGTGGTGCGTCCAGCAGGAACCCACCCTGGACGGGGTACTGGTCTATCACAGGGCATCAGCTACTCCCACATTCACTCACACTTATGGACACTTTTGAATAGCCAATCCACCTGTGAACTCTGGGAGGAAACTAGAGCTCCCAGTGGAAACCTATGCAGACATGGGGAGAACACACCAGACAGTCCCCACAGACAATGACCCAAGGCAGGGGTTAAACCGACCACCCCAAGATCTTGGAGTTGTGTAACAATTACACTGTTGCACAACCATGCCGCCACCCAGCAATCATTCATTCATAGTCTGGAAACTCTTATCTAGCGCTATTCTATTAAACAATGTTAACATGAGCCCAGGCTGATGCAAAGAAAACAAAAAAGCATAGTCATAATCAGTATCAAGAATATTGTTTGTATTTTGCTGGCAGTAAAAGACCTATTAAATGTAAGTTCTCTAATATTCGCTATACCTTATAAAGTTCGCTATTTTTTATTCCACCTTCACACTTAATGCTCAGTCCTGAATGGTGTCAGAAATGCAATCCCATGTCCATCAGCAGCAGCCGTATTCAGAGACGCAGATAAACTGGAGAGAGAGGGGATGTTGCACTCTGCGGCAGGTTTGAAATCTCAGGTAAGAGAGAGCACAATAGACTGTGAAAGTGCTGACACAGTTTAAACAGTATATAATATAGGGTTTGTCCCCATTTTCTACTGTAACATCCTTTACACTGAAGAATTTACAGTAAATGTTGGGACATTTCTGTGAACATTTGATTGTGTTCAGCCAGTACTTACTTAGTAAAGTAAGGTGCTGACGTTAGAAAATCAGTTTTGAATTACAACCCCAAGTTGGGTCGTTGTGTAAAACATGAATAAAAACAGAATACAATGATTTGCAAATTATTTTCAACCTATATTCAATTCAATACACTATAAAGACAAGATAATTAATGTTCAAACGGATAAACTTTATTGTTTTTTTTATTGCAAATATTCACTCATTTTGAATTTGAGGCCTGCAACACGTTCCAAAAGAGTTGGGACAGGGGCAACAAAAGACAAGGAGAGTTGAGGAATGCTAAAAAAAAACCTTGTCTGGAACATTCTACAGGTGAAGAGGTTAATTGGAAACAGGTGAGTGTCAGGACTGGGTGTAAAGGGAGCATCCCCGAAGGGCTCAGTTGCTCACAAAAAAGGATGAAGTGAGGTTCACCACTTTGTAAATAACTGTGTGAGCAAATCATACAATGAATTTAGGGATTTCATCATCTAAAGTCCATAATATCATCAAAAGGTTAAAAGAATCTGGCGACATCTCTCCAAGTAAGCACCAAGCGAAAACCAACATTGAATGCACGTGACCTTCAAACCCTCAGACGGCACTGCATTAAAAACATATCACATAGGGTCAGTGTTAGCGTCAATGGCGTGGGTAACTTACACATCTATGAAAGAACCATTAATGCTGAAAGGTACAAACAGGTTTTGGAGCAACATATGCTGCCATCTAAGCAACGTCTTTTTCAGGGACTTCCCTGCTTATTGGGTAAACATGCCCCTGTCCCAACTTTTTTTGGAACATGTTGTAAGCCTCAAATCCAAAATGAGTGAATATTTGCACAAAAACAATAACATTTATCCATTAGAACATTAAATATCTTGTCTTTGTAGTGTATTCGATTGAATATAGGTTGAAAAGGATTTGCAAATCATCATATTCAGTTTTTATTTATGTTTTACACAACGTCCCAAATTCACTGGAATTGGGTTTGTAGAAACACCACTCCAAAACATTCCAAACTTACTGGATGCGGGTCCATCACTCTAGAGAACACAGAGCCCCTGCTCCATAACACAGTGTTGGAAGACTTTATACTATTCTATCCCACACTTAGCCATGATGGCATTCAGTAAGGAATAAAGGAAAGAAGGAATGAAAGTATTAAGGATTAAGGAAGGAAGAAGAATAAAGAGGGATGTAGTGAAGAAAGAAAGAAGATTTGAAATCTTGTGCTAAGCTGGATTTCCAGTGATGCAGAAAATAGTGGCTATAGTGGTTGATGTGATAGTGACAAATAGAAATGGAGAGAGCAGTAAATGAAGAAAGACAAAACGACCTGAGCGCAATTGCAGTGCCTTTCTGATACCTCTAGGAGATTGTGCTTGGAGTAGCCATGTGTCCATAGCATTGAGCAGCAGGTAAGATCAAGACCTTGAGTCATCTGTGTAATTGTATAAAGACTACCCATTTCAACAAAGAAGAATTGCAAAATATGTCCAAATGTATATTGGTGGGTGATTTCTGCTATTCTAAGGTGCACCCAGAACTGACAAAGACAATCAGCTGCGCACAAACAGTTTACAATTTTCACACAATCTCTAGAAAAGCACCCTTAACAGAAGGGGACGATCTTCAGCAGATGCATTTGAGCCTAAGGTCACCAGGCCCAGTGCCTATGGCTATGAAGCCCCCAGCATTGGACTGTGGAACTGCACAACATCCAGTATCTTTGGGATAAGTTGTGGAATCGGCGGCACGGTGGCGCAGCAGGTAGTGTCGCTCCAGGGTCCTGGGGTTGTGGGCTTGAGTCTCGCTCCGGGTGACTGTCTGTGAGGAGTGTGGTGTGTTCTCCCTGTGTCTGCGTGGGTTTCCTCCGGGTGACTGTCTGTGAGGAGTGTGGTGTGTTCTCCCCGTGTCTGCGTGGGTTTCCTCCGGGTGACTGTTTGTGAGGAGTGTGGTGTGTTCTCCCTGTGTCTGCGTGGGTTTCCTCCGGATGACTGTCTGTGAGGAGTGTGGTGTGTTCTCCCTGTGTCTGCGTGGGTTTCCTCCGGGTGACTGTTTGTGAGGAGTGTGGTGTGTTCTCTCTGTGTCTGCGTGGGTTTCCTCCGGGTGCTCCGGTTTCCTCCCATGGTTCAAAAACACACGTTTGTTAGGTGGATTGGTGACTCAAAAGCATCCATAGGTGTGAGTGAATGTGTGAGTGTGTGTTCCCACCTTGCGCCCAATGATTCCAGTTAGGCTCCAGACCCACCGTGACCCTGAACTGCATATGCAGTTATAGACAATGAATGTATGAATGAATGTTGTGGAATGTGGGATGTAGAGCTACTCAAGCAACATCAGACCTGACCTTACTAATGTCTGGGGCTAAATGCCATCAAATCTCACACAAAATCTAGCATTGCCAATCATTTCAAAAGAAACATATAATTTACTTCTTTAAAAAAGTAGACCATAACAAGAAATTAAGACTGAGACAACAAAAACCAGACTGAGTGTTCATGTGTTGGAATATTTCCCTGCTTGCCTTTTTCCTGCTGTAAACCAGAGCAAAGACGAATTGCCCTTTAACAAACTCTGTGAAGTAGAAAACACCGGATTCTTCATAAAAACGGTTATAGTTCCAGCAAAGAGACAAAGTGATGTCTTAGAGAAGGTGAATATGGTGGGTTCAATCACTTTAAACACTTAGGACCACAAAGCACAGGTTCTAATAAAATGATCATGGTGCATTGTAAAGCAATTCATTATTCATATCAATGTGAGTTTATCTTCCTAAAAATGAATCATTAAGTTTTTCAGAAATGTTGTTTGTATACTTTAAATATTAAAAATTACTAAAGAAAAAAAAAAGAAAGGTCCTGGGGGTCCCAGTGCCAAGTTTGTAAAACACATTTGTGTAAATGTGACAGCCACACGCACACATGGGATGGTCCCAGAGTTGGCCTCGTCAGCTGAGAGTGGAATTCAGCAGCACACCATAGGAATGTGAGACATATGATGTCAAAGGTGGCAGATGAATAGCATCATTCAACAGAATTACACAGACGAGGTCATTTCCTTATTGACTGAAGAATATGTGCTTTTTCAGGCCGAGCAGGAGCGATTTCCCAAATAAAATACTGATTATCAGATGAAAAGATAGAGAAAAAGTGCCCTTGCCTTTGGGCAAGTAACAACATCAGCTGACAGCAATCTTTGGAAAGTAGTTGTTCTCTTTCTCTCTCTCTCTCTCTCTCTCTCTCTCTCTCTATCTATTTATCTTAGATATACTTTTTCCTGTTCTTTACATTCTGTACCTACAACTCTGACTGTTAATACTGCTATTATAGAAGTCAAATCCCAAACAAGGCGTTTAAGCAGTAACTGACCCATAATCATTCACATAGGTGTCAAAGTAAAGCAGCTTCAATGACACAAATGGCCAAACCCTCATTTCCCACAAGGCACAAGAATATAAAATATATATTCTGTGTGTGTGTGTGTGTGTGTGCGTGTGTGTGTGTGTGTGTGTGTGTGTGTGAGTTTAGACAAAGCTCTGACCAAAGTGTGTGTAGTACAGATTTATTTTGTATAAAAGTATATTGCATTAACTTTTTACATTTTTTATAAATGTCACATTAATAAACGATATGAATTTATAGGAAATGTACACACTTCTGGCCAAACACATGGCATGCATAAATAAATGAGCAGTAGTTTTCTGCACGTTGAACATATATTTAAGAATATTGTAAAGACTGCTAAAGCTGAATCTAAACATAACAGTTTGGTTTGGTGAGGGTCATCCTTTATGCAGCAGAAGATGAACTAATCTCATAATTAGTTTGAATACACTGTCCCATAAATATATCATTAAAATATATAAAATAGGTCCCATGTTTATAGATGCACTTACAGTATGTCATTATTATAAAATGCAAAGTATAACGTTGAGATGCTAAATCTTAACAGTGAGACCTTAGGACATACTTATGAAGATCTTTCTCATTATTGTCATAAATTAAGTCACTATTAAGGGATAGAAAAGTCGTAAATATGAGTTAATAATCATAATTATGGGATAGCAAAAAAATATTTTGGAATAGTAGGTCAGAAGTATGAAAAAACTTGGTAATTATTAAGTCTTACTTTTGAGACGAGAAGTCATGACTAAGTGAGTCAAGGATTATGAGATTTTATTAAGATGAGGTCTTACTAAATAACAGATGTGTGATGAAGTGGGCGTCCCTCCAGACCACAGCCTCACCTGAGGTAAAGGAAAGCGTTTTACTCACCGCTCGCGCTCATGATGCTGAGGATGAGCCTTTAACGATTCAGCCCGGTCCTTACGAGGAAGTTCAGGTAAAAACACAAACACCTCACGTGAGACGAAATTTCAAAGGAATAAAAATAGCAATCCGCTCGGCATTTTCTCAAAGTGCTGGCGCTGTTCTCCGACTGGAAACGGCCGGGTGTTCCCGCACACACACACACACACACACAAAATAAAAAAAATAAAAAAACGCACACGCGCACGCATATACACCACACACACTCCGCGTGCACCCCTGCCAACTGCTAGGATCCTGGCTTCAAATAATGGAGTCCAATAATGCAATGAAATGTTATCAACCTGCTCACATTCCGTGCATTTAGTGGATGTCTCTCTCTCAGGTGAGAGAGAGAGAGAGAGAGAGAGAGAGAGAGAGAGAGAGAGAGAGAGAGAGACTCCACACTCACATTGCGAGCGGCTACCGGCTGAGAGGGAGTGACGTCACGCGAAAAGTGGCGTAGGAGGGAGCGCGCGGTCAGCGGTGGAGCGGGTGAGGGCTGGGTTTTACGCTCTCACACTACACACCCCTCTACACTGTATACACGAAACTGAGCTTAGGAACAACAACCAAGCTTATAGCTCCCCCTGCTGCTGTGTTCGGGGTACATAAACACCCAGAAGAAACGTGTGTTTATTCGCTTATTTCCTGCAAACCCTGGACGATACTCCAGTCCATCTCAGTTCACCACAGACACACACACACACACACACACACACACAGGGCGTAGCACCAAAATTTGGGCCCTATGCACAAGCAGAATCCATGGGCCCCCCTCAACCACAATCCCACAATCCCATAAAACCACAATAATAAATATATATATATTTAAAATTAGTATACTATTGCAATGGTGCGGTACAGGGGGTTAATTCAAGCTTTTCAAAAGTGGGGGTGTTCTGGTGTAGGGAGAAGTACAATCCCCTCTGAAATTCCATCCATCCATCCATCCATTATCTGTAACCGCTTATCCAGTTCAGGGTCACGGTGGGTCGAGAGCCTACCTGGAATCATTGGGCGCAAATCGAGAACACACCCTGGAGGGGGCGCCAGTCCTTCACAGGGCAACACAGACACACACACATTCACTCACACACACACCTACAGACACCTTTGAGTCGCCAATCCACCTACCAACGTGTGTTTTTGGACTGTGGGAGGAAACCGGAGCACCCGGAGGAAACCCACGCAGACACGGGGAGAACACACCACACTCCTCACAGACAGTCACCCGGAGGAAACCCACACGGACACAGGGAGAACACACCACACTCCTCACAGACAGTCACCCGGAGGAAACCCACACGGACACAGAGAGAACACACCACACTCCTCACAGACAGTCACCCAGAGCGGGAATTGAATCCACAACCTCCAGTTCCCTGGAGCTGTGTGACTGAGACACTACCTGCTGCACCACCATGTCACCCTCTCTCTGAAATTATCATAGCCAAATTATAATTACAATTACAACCAATTAAAAGTTCTGGAATTTCTGTATTTTATGTATATCTAGGCCTACAATATGGAAATAATTTGTTTTTTGTCAATGTTTTGAAATCACGTGAAGGTAGCTACTATTCCTTCTTTCCCCAGACTAGCATTAGTCATGCATTTCACCTTATGCTCCCTTGCGTGGAGTCCCAACGTTTTATCATTTGTGCCAGGTGAATAAAACTGCTCCATGGTCCCACATCTCCTGGATCTTTGAGTGAAAACCAAAAAGCAGACACACATGAGGGATGACACATTGCAAGCCTGTGGTAGCGAATTGTCAACTTCACTTACTTGGGTTTGCTTGAAAACGTAGTCTATCTTCCCCTGCCTTTTCCCTTTGTGCGTCCTAATACTGCACGATAAAAAGAGAAAACGTTTTTTCAAAACACAGTCCCAGGGCCGTCACTAGAGATTAATGATTAGGCGGGCTAAGCTTTAACCAAGGGGGTCTGGGATAATTGCCACATAGCAGCACATTTCTTTGATATTGTACAGATTAAGTAAAGCCTCAAGGAGTTGCCTGCCTTAACACAACAAAAGGAAAAATTGAATATCCATCTACAGGTAGAAAAACAACAATTAACTGATTATATACAGGTGTCTGTAAAATACACAGTCGTAACGTCAGGAAAGAACATAAACATCAGTTCAGTCTGCGCTACATACTGCAGTGTTTAATCACGAACATTGTAACTGGCTTTTTTTTAGCAGCTTACTTTACCTTCATCAATAACCAGGTTTCCTCTGCAGCATAATGCTATTTCAACTAGTGCCTCAGTGGCTTTTCACTTTGGTTCATTAAAGACTGTAACAGTAATTCAATGAATGTTTTTTCTTTATTTTCGTCTTGAAATGACACATTACATTTACATTTGTTAGCAATATTTATTGTGATCTTTAAATGGTATTAATATCTAAAGGAAAATAAAATTCCAGACTCCTCAGAGCCCCTCCCCCAGAGTCCACTATGACACCCCTGGACAAAGGATTGGACAAAGTCCTTAATTTACAAATAGCTTTCCTATAAGAAATAATAACGACGATATAGAATTGCTAATTAAACAAATTTCGTTTGTTTATTACTATTATTTAATCAATCATGCAGGAAATATGAGGAACACACGCGTTTATTTACATACACGCTAGAGGTCGCTGTTTTATTAGTTTGCATTATGAGGACCGCGCAGTAACAACAACAACAACAACATTAATAATAATAATATAGCACGTGCATACATAAATGCAGCTCGAAATGCTTTAAACATTTTCTATATGACAAAATTAGAATTATAAATGAATTAACAATGTAACCACAATTTAAAATTAAAATAATTAGAAAAGAAATTAAGATAAGATAAAATGTAAATAGACAGGACTTTTATTAAAAAAAAAAAAAAAAAGAAAGTACATAGTAAAAATGAGAAAACATAAACAGTTAAAACAACATTAAAATTACAAAAACTACACTAGAGCAATGCTGATTGTAATTCAAATCATTTTCTGCCCTTTTTGAAGGTGTTTAGAGGGGAATTTGTTCAGAGTGCACTTAAAGAGTTGTTCTTTATAGGAATAACTCACAGTTAGGGTTTGTATACTTGTAAAAAACAAACACCTGGGAACTTTAAACCTTTAACACAACTTAAATGTAGACAATTTTTTTTTATATAAATGGAGAACATGTTAGTTTTCTCCTTCTTTGTCGTTGTAACGTCTTTCTATTTAACATGTAAACTTCGTAGATGTAGAAAGTGAAGTGCTGTAAGGAGCTTACTTCGTTCAGTCGCATCAAACATTACTGAAAGCAGGGCTTCATGTGTGAGTTTTAGTTTTGGATCACAAACACTACTCTAATTCATCCCAAAGATAGTGGATCCAGCTCCAATTATGAAGAGAATCAAACACTTGGGGGTATTACTACTCCTCTAACCCATGTCTGGCATTAGGTGTGGTGTTTTTAGTTTCATCTGAGGCTGCTCAGTTTATTTCAGACATGTCTACAACATTACAAAGTGTGTGTGTGTGTGTGTGTGGGAATGGGACGGGGATTGGGATATAATTGGCCCTTTTTTTTACACCAGTGGACATCTGAAATCCAAAACTGGGTTCAGCTGGTTCTACAGGTTGGAATCCATCTTTGAGACAGACCCCAGTGTTGCCATAGACCAGAACATAGCCCTTCAGAATCCAATAACATTGAATTTGTGGGTGTGTGTGTGTGTGTGTGTGTGTGTGTGTGCACGCATCGTATTATGTTATGTTTCAGCTACTTTACATGTACAAACCAGACTCCAAAAAAGTTGGGACACTAAACAAATTGTGAATAAAAACTGAATGCAATGAAGTGGAGGTGCCAACATCTAATATTTTATTCAGAATAGAACACAAATCACAGATCAAAAGTTTGAACTGAGAGAATATATCATTTTAAGGGAAAAATATGTTGTTTCAAAATTTCATGGCATCAACAAATCCCCAAAAAGTTGGGACAAGGCCATTTTTTACCACTGTGTGGCATCCCCCCTTCTTACAACACTCAACAGACGTCTGGGGACAGAGGAGACCAGTTTCTCAAGTTTAGAAATAGGAATGCTCTCCCATTCATGTCTAATACAGGCCTCTAACTGTTCAATCGTCTTGGGCCTTCTTTGTCGCACCTTCCTCTTTATGATGCTCCAAATGTTCTCTATAGGTGAAAGATCTGGACTGCAGGCTGCCATTTCAGTCCCCGGATCCTTCTCCTACGTAGCCATGATGTTGTGATGGCTGCAGAATGTGGTCTGGCATTATCTTGTTAAAAAATGCAGGGTCTTCCCTGAAAGAGATGGCGTCTAGTTGGGAGCATATGTTGTTCTAGAACCTGAACATAGTTCTCTACATTAATGGTGCCTTTCCAGACATGCAAGCTGCCCATGCCACAAGCACTCATGCAACCCCATACCATCAGTGATGCAGGCTTCTGAACGGAGCGTTGATAACAACTTGGGTTATCCTTGTCCTCTCTGGTCCGGATGACATGGCGTCCCAGTGTTCCATAAAGAACTTCAAATCGTGACTCATCTGACCACAGAACAGTCTTCCATTTTGCCACACTCCATTTTAAAAGACCCCTGGCCCAGTGCAAACGTCTGAGCTTGTGGAGCTTGCTTAGAAATGGCTTCCTCTTTGCAGTGTAGAGTTTCAGCTGGCGACGGCGGATGGCACGGTGGATTGTGTTCACTGACAATGCTTTCTGGAAGTATTCCTGAGCCCATTCTGTTATTTCCTTGACAGTGGCATTCCTGTTTGAGGTGCAGCGACGTTTAAGGGCCCGGAGATCACGAGCATCCAGTAGAGTTTTACGGCCTTGACCCTTACGCACAGCAATTGTTCCAGATTCTCTGAATCTTTTGATGATGTTATGCACGGTTGATGATGATAACTTAAAAGTCTTTACTATTTTACGCTGGGTAACAGCATTCTGGTATCGCTGCATTATCTTTCTGCGCAACAATGGTGGAATTGGTGATCCTCTTACCATGTTGGCTTCAGAGAGACACTGACACTCTGAGAAGCTCTTTTTATCCCTAATCATGTTGTAATTGACCTAAGTAGTGTTAATTGGTCTTCCAGCTGTTCGTTATATGCTCAATTTCCTTTTTCCAGCCACTTATTGCTACTTGTTGCTACTTGTATTTGTTGACACTGTGAAATTTTGAATCAACATATTTTTCCTTTAAAAATATTACATTTACTCAGATTAAACTTTTGATCTGTCATCTATGTTCTATTACGAATAAAATATTGACATTTGCCGTCTCCACATCATTGCATTCAGTTTTTATTCACAATTTGTTTAGTGTCCCAACTTTTTGGGATTCCGGTTTGTAAATTAATTCAGTAACTGTAAGGGGTACGAGGGGGATTTTCTATGATAAAAGCCCTTTTAACTTGACAGATATGTCAGCATTTTTATTGATCATATTCACTTCTTGTTGTTGTACGGTTACGTTACAAGCATTATAAGCCCATTCAAAAGATGTCTTTACATTTTAGCACCTCTTATCACCTTCTGCGTGTGGAGACAGAGAGACTGCTGGGATTGCATTCAACAGGAAGCTCTTATTTTGCTGCCTCTCTTCTTTTTTCTGTGTGTTTTACTGAGGCCTCTGTGACTCTTCTGTTCTGTGGAGTGTCCAAAGTCCTGAGCCAAACAAAGGCCTTCGGGAAAGGAGGAAGCAGAACAATGGAGGGATATGAGATGGGCCCACAACCTTCTCTCTCTCTCTCTCTCTCTCTCTCTCTCTCTCTCTCTCTCTCTTTCTTTCTCTCTCTCTCTCTCTCTCTCTCTCTCTCTCTCTCTCTCTCTCTTTTTGACAGGGTCTTAGGGTTATTGCATGAGACAGATGTAGCAGACTTCAGCAATGTTCTACTTCAGATGCTCTTTAATTCAGTGTATGCATTGGTGGGGAGCTGCAACTCGGACAACACTACACCACTTAAGACTAGAGAGAAAAAAAACCCTCTTTCTTAATGCTAATACCTGCACCTATAAGGCACTAATACTATGTTACTGCAAATATACAAACAAGACTTTTTGGCTGTTCAAAATGAATCATGGACATTTAAAGCTTTTACAAGACATTTTTTACATTTAAAAAGCCCTGCTACAAAGCTGATGGTTATATATCACCAAAAAGCACTAGGTAGGCTACAAGTGATACTCCGCTGTACTACTCATAATATTTTGTTCAAGAACTCTTGTGTTTCCAGTCAAAATAGCTGCATTATTTTCAAATGCACAATTCATTCATTCATTCATACCCATTAGGGGGTGCCAGTCCTTCACAGGGAGAACACACACTCACACATTTACTCACACAATCACACCTACGGACACTTCTGAGTCAACAATCCACCTACCAACGTGTGTTTTTGGACTGTGGGAGGAAACCGGAGCACCCGGAGGAAACCCACGCAGACACAGAGAGAACACACCACACTCCTCACAGACAGTCACCCGGAGGAAACCCACGCAGACACAGGGAGAACACACCACACTCCTCACAGACAGTCACCCGGAGGAAACCCACGCGGACACAGAGAGAACACACCACACTCCTCACAGACAGTCACCCGGAGCGGGACTTGAACCCACAACCTCCAGGTCCCTGGAGCTGTGTGACTGCGACACCTACCTGCTGCGCCACCGATGATCATATTAAATTAAAATGAGCAAAAAATTACAGTGGTACTTTGCATGTTTTTATTTCACTGCATTTATAAAACCTTCTCTGATGGTCCACAGTTAGGCCGTAATGTTGGGGTCTCTCCAGCCCTGCAAACTTTGAATGCAGTTAACAGAACAACTAAGTGTGACAAGTTTACACACATTTCATTTCAATTTTTTATATATGAGCTCCATATATAACCAGATATAAGAAAGTGACCATAGGATACTGCAACGGCTACAGTTTTACAAATCATTAATCACTTATGGCTCCAGGTGTGTGTTAATTGCCCCTAATTCACTAGTGTGGGTATTCACTGCCACAGATTAATGAAATGTAGAGGCCAAATGTGGTTTTACTATTGTGCAATGAGCACAAAGCACAGTTTTTGATGATTTCACATTTCACACTTATTATACTGACACCTACTGGCCTGAATATGGCAAATATTGTATTTTTGTGATTAAAAAAACACCTAAAATTAAAAATTAAACCTATATTTATCACTTTTGAATGTTTTTGAAGTATTTCATGGGCTGAGTGTGGTGCAGTGGGTTTACCATTGTGCTGAAATTGACGGAGCACAAAACAACAGGAAACTGTTCTTCCTGCAGGCAATAGGGCATAGGGTGCAGGGCACTGGAATATTCTCTCACAAAACTTCCCTGAATTCCCTTCATCACTTCTGCCCTTAGGTAAACACCTCAGCCTGTTATTGCACTTCCTTTATAGTAATATCAGTCAATATCTCAGCTTTGAAACATAACATTCCAATGAGAGCATTTCATAACTCACAGCCATCATTACTTATGGTTATAATAGACATTGAAGCATAAAGCTATAGGTAAAAAGCAAATATATTTAATACAATAAATTGAACAATAGGGCGGCACGGTGGCGCAGCAGGTAGATGTCGCAGTCACACAGCTCCAGGGCCCTGGAGGTTGTGGGTTCGATACCCGCTCCAGGTGACTGTCTGTGAGGAGTGTGGTGTGTTCTCCCCGTGTCTGTGTGGGTTTCCTCCAGGTGACTGTCTGTGAGGAGTGTGGTGTGTTCTCCCCGTGTCTGTGTGGGTTTCCTCCGGGTGACTGTCTGTGAGGAGTGTGGTGTGTTCTCTCTGTGTCCGCGTGGGTTTCCTCCGGGTGCTCCGGTTTCCTCCCACAGTCCAAAAACACATGTTGCAGGTGGATTGGCGACTCCAAAGTGTGAGTGTGTGTCTGTGTTACCCTGTGAAGGACTGGCGCCCTCTCCAGGGTGTATTCCCGCCTTGCGCCCAATGATTCCAGGTAGGCTCTGGACCCACCGCGACCCTGAACTGGATAAGGGTTACAGATAATGAATGAATGAAAAAAATTGAACAATATGTTCTGAGGTAAGTAATAGAAAAATAACCCTGGGCTTTAGTGCCTTGCCTTTAAAATGAGATATTCAATTACCTCAATCCCCCTCAAAAAAATTATAAAACTGTCCACCCATAAAAATATAGAGGTCTACTAAGTCTTGTCATAGAGGGAATACATTGGGTTCCTGAAACAAACCAATCCATTCTTTAACAAACTCTCAGCTGAAAAGTGTATTAGAACAGTCTTCTATAGCCTCTTTAACTCTAGTCCTGGGGACAATCACTAACCATTTAATCATTAAGCCAAATGTGAATGTTGCCAGCTGTATTTTGCATGAAATTAAACCCCACTCTTTAGGCATGAGGCTGATTGTCATTCTTGGTTTTGATAGAATATGTCTCTGTTAGTGGTGGGCTCTCTCTCTTCCTGTGTGTGTGTGTGTGTGTGCGTGTGTGTGTGTGCGTGTGTGTGTGTGTGTGTGTGTGTGTGTGTGTGTCCACACATTTGTGATTTTCAGTCCAGAGTGGGATTAGGTACCACCCTCTAACTCCAGTCAAGTGGCCAATCACATGCTGACCTCCATATGTCTGCTAAGGCTACGTATCTAAAGGCTTACCAAGAAGCCTCATAAGACCTGAAGTGTTCAAGTTGGTTTATGTTTAACAGAAATACTAGAAATGGCCACAGCAGTGCCAAAGCTCAGCCTATTATCTGCTCTGGAGATAAAACGATAAGCTGTGAAGGAGAAGAATTTGCAAAGCAGAGGTCAGGCATTAAAAAGGAGTTGTCCCAGAAACAGCTTACGGAAAATCTCAGCTGGGGTTGCAGCTTAAATCCGAAAGTCTATTTCACAAGTCACTAAAACAAAGTGGGATAAAAAGATCAAAAGGATTTCATCTAAAACATGACTGGAATGCTGTCGTTAACCAGGTGTCTGGACGGAGAGCAATTAACAGTAAAGTGAGTAACAACACATATCTTACTGCTGAAGGTGCATATGTTGCTTATTATGAATAGAGAACAAGCCCAACCAGACGGATAGCTTTATTATTTGTCGTTTGCCTTTCATTCCCATGCTGTGTATTTCTAGATTGTGGAAGGTTCCACTCTAGCTCTCTTTGTGCAAAGGTTTTTGTTTATTTGAAATTTTATAAATGTTCTGAGAGATTTGTTTTTTATTCCTCTGTAGCCAGTGATAACTATCTTAAGAAAGTAAATAGGAGATATTGACCCTGACCCAGAGTCAGACACACACACACACACACACACACACACACACACACACACACACACACACAGAGAGAGAGAGAGAGAGAGAGAGAGAAAGGGTGAAAATACTGTGAGCAACACTGAGTCAGGGTGAGATATATAAAAAAAGAGATAACATAGCAAAAAAGACTATGAAATGAAAAGCGAGAGGGAGGAGGAGGAGGGGGGGGGGCGGTGAGTTTTAGAGGTGGAGTTTATACACTTCCTCAGTGTAATCTTCTTCCCCTGTAGCACGCATGCGGTAAGGACACAAGCGCACACTCCCGCCCCCAAACACACACACACACACACACACACACAGATTTTTCACAGTCACAGGGCATTTCTAATAACTTTAGAGGAACTCTTCTGTGTCTCACGGTACAAGGCATTCCCATGAGGAACAAACACACAGCAGGCAGCCAGCTGGACACAGGTACAGTGGACACTGATTTGACAGCTGAGAGTGTATGTGTGTAAACAGAATAAGTGGTTTAAACGCTTTTTATTCCTCTTGTTAGAACTTTGTAAACAGTTGTGTGTGAGTTACTGAGTTACCAGCACATTCTGTCTTCTGCTCCAATTCATTTTGTCCTGTCCAGCTGTAATATCATTTAGATATTGTCATTGTCTAAAAACAGTACATTAGTCAGATGGAGGCAAATAGGTTTAATGTAAATAGTGTTTTTAGACCATTTCTGTTGGTCCTCTGTTTAGCTTGGTTTCAGGACTCACTCGCTAGCTTGTAATATTGGGAGACCACACTGACCCAGGACAGAGATATTCTAAACTTAGAGCCCATTCCCTTTACTCAAGTTACAAGCCTGCCTCTCTCTCTCTCTCTCTCTCTCTCTCTCTCTCTCTCTCTCTCTCTCTCGCTCTCGCTCTCTCTCTGATGGTGTGTGTGATCATGCCACACTGCTTTGCTGAAATGAATGGACAACACACTTCCTATGTGAAACATATTATTCACTAGATGTAAGCAACCGTGACATGAATTTGGCAAAAGAGCCAATGATGGTGTGGATATCTTAATACAGCAGTTGTGGCCATCCACGAATGTGCTACCTTGTGCTAACTTATATATTATTAAAAGTACATGACTTTGTCATTTCCACAGCCATTCAAAGCCTATTATTAGATTAGAGATGATCAAAATTCCTTCTGAATGACAGGACAGACAAGTGTGTTATATGCCATTGTGGAGTTATACTGAGGCATGTCTAAGCTGTTTATTTAATTACACCCTAAGAGAGTCTGTTCTCACACAGAAACACCACAGAACGGAGAGTATTACACGCTACTGAAGAGCATCTACCGTGTCAGCAAAAGAGAGAACAAGTGACAGAGAGATTTGGTTCTATTTAATGAAAATTTTAAGATAAATGAAAAAGAACAAGTGGAGGTCTGGGTGGCACGGTGGTGCAGCAGGTTAGTGTCGCAGTCACACAGCTCCAGGCGCCTGGAGGTTGTGGGTTCGATTCCCGCTCCGGGTGACTGTCTGTGAGGAGTTGGTGTGTTCTCCCTGTGTCTGCGTGGGTTTCCTCCGGGTGACTGTCTGTGAGGAGTTGGTGTGTTCTCTCTGTGTCTGCGTGGGTTTCCTCCAGGTGACTGTCTGTGAGGAGTGTGGTGTGTTCTCTCTGTGTCTGCGTGGGTTTCCTCCAGGTGACTGTCTGTGAGGAGTGTGGTGTGTTCTCCCTGTGTCTGTGTCCCTGTGTCACAGTCTAAAAACACACATTGGTAGGTGGATTGGCAACTCAATCGTGAATGTGTGTGTGTGTGTGTTGCCCTGTGAATGACTGGCGCCCCCTCCAGGGTGTATTCCTGCCTTGCACCCATTGATTCCAGGTAGGCTCTGGACCCACCGCGAACTGGATAAGAGTTACAGATAATGAATAAATGAAAGTGGAGATCTTAAAATGATAGAATTCATAAACCTTGGAATGCAGCCTTTATTCTCTGATTGTTTTTCCACATTTCAAAAGTGGCACACTTGCACATGTTTATCCCAAAATGAGTAAAATCCAGTTTCTACCAACTGGCTTGGCCCCCACCATCACATGATGATACAATGTAAGGAACATAAATTAATAATACTACTATTAATAATAAAATGTGTAAGTTTAATTTATTCAAATCTCAAAGGACCGTTAATTTGCAGCATTTCTTTTAAAAGCATAAAGACATACAACACCCACATACCTCACACTAATTGATATTTTGTTGCAGTATCTTTTGCATGCTTACGAAACAGCACAAGCACCCTCTAATTATCACTACTCACCTATAAACATAAAACCCAAAAACACAAAGAAATGGACACCATGCTTGAGAGCAGCTTGTCTCCAGTGTTTTCCCTCATACTGTATGTTTACAGAGGAAAGAAGATGAAAATAATGAGTTAGCATCAGATCAGGATGAAGATGTTACAGAAGACACAAAATGGGTAACACTTTACCTGTATTATAAAATAATTTATTCATTCATTGTCTGTAAGAGCTTAAATAGGCGGGAACACACCCTGGAGGGGGCGCCAGTCCTTCGCAGGGCAACACGCCCTCAAGTATTAGCTCACACACTCACACCTTCGGACACGCAGACACAGGGAGAACACACCACACTCCTCACAGACAGTCACCCGGAGGAAACCCACGCAGACACAGGGAGAACACACCACACTCCTCACAGACAGTCACCCGGAGGAAACCCACGCAGACACAGGGAGAACACACCACACTCCTCACAGTCAGTCACCCGGAGGAAACCCACGCAGACACAGAGAGAACACACCACACTCCTCACAGACAGTGTAGGCTCCTCCAAACTTTCATTTTTTAAACATATCTCGTGCCATGGTTCTTTTTAGTGCTAGCACTTATCATTTGGTGACTTCACAACATTTGAGTACCTCTGTGCAGTTCTGAAAAGGACACCGCTTGGGTTGGGCGGTATAATGATAATACCGTATACCATGGTAATTAAAAATGCGGACGGTATCTCAAAATGAGGGCGGTATTTGTGACGTGTGTGGTGCATCAAAGTTCTGTTCTCTGTCTTTAAAAGTCAGCTAAAATGTTCATGTGTATTTAAAAGAGCCACAGGGAGGGGTCACTGTGGGAGCTCAATGATCGCTGATATCACAGTCTGAAAATGGGTGGCGGATAAAACACAATTCCCGTCTCCCACTGCAGTGTGATTTTAGCGCTGAGTTTGGGTTAAAAAAGAGAGAGGATGAAAGCTGTAATCAGACAAAATTCTCAGAAAATACTTCACTCGACTTTGTTTCCACAGGTGTATGGCTTTGTCCTCTAAATATGTGTGTTTTGAGCCTCAGTTCACTGAAAAATCTGCTGTGGTGTTAGCCTGTTAGCGCTAGCTGCGCTTTTAAACAGTATACACTGTCTTAATTCACTTATTCTTCTGTTCCTTTAGTACCAGTTGCTAAAATATACTCTCAGAAACAGGTTTTTATTGTCAACACGTGTCGGTGTTCACAGATATAGGGCTCAGCGAAGCCCAACCGACCACCTCTTCCCTACGGTAATATCGTATACCGTGATAATATATTGAGACGGTATGAAAAATATGGATACCGCCCACACCACAAATATTACTAGGCCTACAGGCCTCCGAAGTACAGTGCTAATTTTATTGATGAATTTACAGAGATGCTGTCTTTTATTTCTACTGACCATTTTGTTATATCTGGTTCTTTAACATACATATCGACAATCCCAAGGACAATCGCCAAGGAACTACATGCTGTATTGGACTCTTTTGGCCTTTCACAGCATGTTACAGGGAGTACACGTTGTCATGGTCACACGCTGGGTGTCGTTATCTCAAAGAGTCTTAACATATCGACCACTGTGAAGGATGTCGCGTTGTCAGATCACTACTGTGTGTTCTTTGATATGTGGGCCTCACCAGTCATCATGGGCAGAAGAGTTTGTATCAAGAAAAGGATTATTAAAGACTGCACAGCTACACTTTTCATGAGTAAAATGTGCACTACACCATGTGAATGGTCCAACTCTGTTGTTGATCTGCTGAATAGTTTTAATTCAAAAATCGTAAGTGTTATGGATGAGATTGGGCCAGTAATAGTGAAGACTTTGTCTTGCAAACAGAAGGCATCATGGAGAAACGCTTCTGTTGTTCAAATCCAAAAGAGGGAGTGTCGCAAGGCAGAACACAGATGGCGTAAAAGAAGTATTCATATTCACAAAGAAATCTACAAAGATAAGCTACGTGAATACAACACAACAATATGCAAAACACGACAATCCTATTTCTCTAGCATCATCAACAACAACATTAATAACTGTAAAATCCTCTTCACCGTGGTCGACAGACTCACTAATTCACCCACACCAATGGCCCCTGAATTAGTATCAACTGAGATACTAGTGAGATAATGAGTTTGCATTCTTTTTTAACACTAAAATCCAGAATATCAGACAAGCAATTAGTACATATATATCCTACAGTGAGTCTGTACCCTCTCCATCACCTCATAAAGACTCCTTAGTTAAAATGTCAGTGTTCAGTACTGTTTATAATTACATTTTAATTGACACAGTTAATCATCTCAAACCATCGACTTGAAGTCTTGACACACTACCAACCAAATTTTTACAGAGTGTGTTTCACACTATAGCACTAGACATACTCCACATTGTAAACACCTCACTAGTGTCGGGGGTCTTTCCAAGCTCACTAAAAACTGCAGTTGTAAAGCCTCTTCTAAAAAAGAATAATTTAGAATCATCTCAGATAAGTAACTACAGACCAATTTCTAATTTACCGTTCAGTGGCAAAATCATTGAGAAAATATTTGTTTTCAGGCAAATCACTAGTTTCTTGTTCTTAAACAGCAGCCTAGACAAAATCCAGTCCGGGTTCCGGTCTAATCACAGCACTGAGACTGCTCTAATCAACGTAATTAATGACATTCGCTTAAATACGGAGGCTGGAAAGGTATCTCTTCTATTACTTCTTGACTTCAGTGCTGCCTTTGATACCATTGACCATAAGATTCTTATAGATAGACACACAAACTGGGTTGGACTCTCAGGAACAGCCCTAAAGTGGTTTGTTTCATACCTGCAAGGCAGGAACAACTTTGTAGAAATAGAAAATAATATTTCTGAGAACATTCCAGTGACCTGTGGTGTCCCTCAGGGTTCTATTCTTGGTCCACTTTTATTTAATTTATCCATGCCTTATTTATGCCTTGAACACATCACAAACTGGATGGGACACAACTTTCTGAAACAAGAGATTTTTCTTTTTGGGAACAGCAATGAGAGACAAAGATTGGCTGCGTATCTGGACTCGAGGGCCCTCAAATCTAAAGCACTGGCTCAGACCTTGGTGTATTAATGGACTCATCTCAATGGACAGATCTCAGTTGTAGTCTCATATTAAAGCGGTTACTAGATCAGCATTTTACCATCTTAAGAACATCAGTAAGATTAGAGATTTTCTGACTAAACCATTAACCAATCTAGCATTGATTACTGTAATGGTCTCTTAGCTGGACTTCCAAAAATGACCATTGAACAGCTTCAGCTGATTCAAAATGCAGCTGCCAGAGTTCTCACTCGGAGCAAAAGAAGAGATCACATCACCCCCCCTTCATCCTCAAATCCTTACACTGGAGACGAGTCTGTTACAGAGTAGACCTTAAGGTGTTATTACTGGTCTATAAATGTCTAAATGGGGTAGGACCAGTGTATTTCTCAGATCTGCTACAGAAATATGAGCCGAGCAGAGCTCTCAGATCTTTAGGAACTAGTCCCTTAGTCCTGCCTCAGGTCAAAACTAAACATGGAGAAGCAGCTGACTAAGAGCTAAATGGATCCAGCCGACTGAGAATATTAGAAGAGCCCTGATTTAGACACTTTTAAATCAAGACTTAAAACATTCCTGTTTCAGCAGCTTACAGTTCAGTTTAAAATACTCTTCACTTTTCATTCTGTAATGGCACTTTAGTTATTTTCTTTTGTTGTTTCATTTTTAATCGTTTTAATCATTTTAATAATGTTGTCTTTTACTCTTTTTTATGCTTTTCCTTTTATTGCACAATTTTAATTGTTTTACTGTACTTTTATGATTTTTATTCTTGTTTTTAATTTAGCACTTTGAATTGCTGTTGTACGAAAGGTGCCCTATAAATAAACTTGCCTTGCCTTGCCTTGCCTATTGTATCAAGGACAACAAAACATGTTCATTTGTTTTATAGAAGCCCTCCCCACTGACATTCACACACACTGACCAGCCCACACCAGTATGCCAACTGTAAAATGCTCTTTGTCCACTACATCCAGCCAGAGAGAGAGAGAGGGGGAGAGGGAGAAATACACAGATGAGGGCTAGTGAATGCATCAGATGCATACGGACGGGAACAGGGAGTGAGAGCGAGTGCTTACAAGAAGAAAGTCAGGAAGGCAGAGAGCCAGAAAGAGGGGGAGACCGAGAGGAAGAGAGAGAGTTAATCCAGTGGCCAGTATCTCCTGGATGACTTTTCAATCTGGAGCCATTGATTCTGTGAACCGAGCAAATTTTTCATCCACACAATGGCATGCTGCTGCTGCTGCCCGGCTCCGTGTCTGAGGAACTGCTTCTTGTTTTCAGGTTGGTCCTGCCCTGGTTCTCATAGATTTTTGCCATGAGAGAGAAGAGTAACTTACAGAAGCGCTCTTCATTGTATTTCAGGGAAACATGGGTAATAGTCCTACCCATGAAGGTAATGTTATTTGTACTGTGACCCTTCCTAAGGCTACTGTTTGCATCCTGTTTGTACTATTCTTCTTCCCTGTGACTAATTTTGTATGTGAGAATAATGGTTTGTTGTCGTCTGTTGTGATTAATAGAATGGCACGTTGTTTATCGGGATAGTTTTAAAATGTTTTACTCCAGTCCGTTTGATGGGTTTGTCACTGAAGCATCGGTGTGCAGTGGAAATCATTTAAATTTTAATCCCAAATTATTGGGAAATCAAGGGATCTGAAAAAATCCAGCTATAGACCGCACTGATGCGATGGAAGCTGACGGAGGCTAAATGGCTTTTGCCTCAGAGTGCATGTCAATGTGTTGTGTCTAATGCTGTCCATCCCCTGAGAGGTTTGTATTGCTCTCATAGCTTTCATCCAGATGCATGATGAAATCCCCCTTTCCTTCAACACCTTTCTGTTTGAAATGGTCTCAGGATTTCATTCAATTAATCTGCTTTAACGCCTAACTGTTACCTCCCCTCACCTTCTTCATAGACATATCCACTGCTGAACTCGATGCTTTATGGAACGAGCCCCATTACACACTAACCGGAGCCCATGTGTTATTCCCAGGAAATGATGTCATGGCCAGTGGTAAGAATGTCACGTTTGACACTTAAACACACCGCACTGCAACAGAACAAATGTAGAGCTTGGAAAGAGAAATCAACTCAATATGTCTCAATATTTCTCATTTTGGCACACGATACATTTACAAAAATCCCAAAATAAGAAACATTAGACACAAGAAAGTATTTCTTTCCAAGTCATAAGTATGTGTGTGTGTGTGGGTGTGTGTGGGGGTGTGTGTACTTATGGAAAATACTTATGCTGAACTTATTTATTAACCGACTACACCACTACATGATAGAAATGTGTACATCCCGTTTCATCCCAACAAGGTCTGAACATCCTTTTTATACAATGCTCAAAACTGGGAAGGTCATGTCCTCATATCCACCCTGAAGAGAAAATGCCCCATTATTAAGAGCACCTGATTGATATTAATAGGACTGCTATGATATGGCCATCACTTCCTGTTTTTCCTCAAAAGGAAGCTGATGTTCTGATTAGCTCTCGCTTATAAACAAGCAAAGGATTGTATTTCACACATAGGGAATGTGTAAAACACGTTTATAGGAGGTTAAAGGGATAATTTGCACTTCAATTAACATGCTTGTTCCAAAATATAGAACTGGTGCTTAAGAGTATAAACAAAACTATGTTTTGGCCAAAAGTTTGTGGACACCAGCTCATCCAACAATTCTCTTAGGAGTGTATTAACATGGAGCTTGTCTCCTTTTTTTGCAGTAACGTCTTAAACATTTCTGGAACTTCTTTGCACTCGATATTGGAGCACAGATATCTCACTTCTCCTAAACCCTTAGCTTAGGGATTATATACTCTCTAGTCCATGCTTGGCATTGGACATGGAGATCTTATTATTCTGTGCAGTTACTACAGTGTCCCATTTCATTTAATTCCTTGCTGTGGCCATAAATGCCAGCACATACAAACAGCTACATTCACCAGTTATAAGGGCTGGTTGCACAATTTGACATGGCCTACTAAGGTTTGAAAACACTTTCTTCAGTTTCATTATGCTCAAATGAGTTTAGGGTTTTTTCATATGTAGCAGACAGAGTTCTGAAGCTAATTTCTGAGACTGTTTTCTGAGTCAGCTTTTCTCTGTTTGCTGCAGTAGATGAGGATGTGGAGACAGAAGCTGAGGTGGAGGAAGAAGGCATCACTGGAGAGAGTTACTGGAAGACTAAGGAAACTTATGGGAGTAACACTGTCTCCTCAGTTGTGGGAGAGCGCTACTCTTCAGGTATGTGCATAAGCTGAGTGGCAAAGTGTCTGTAATGGACAGTAATGGCCGGGTCTGATTCAGCACAGTCTCAGAACTAATGCTCTTTCAGCCAGCCATAATGTCTCCACTCTGTATAATCATATCCTAGCACAGTGTAGCAGAGATTTTTGCCCACAAAGGGAAGCGTACTGTCAATGCTAGGCATAACATCAGTCCAAAAGCCACGTAAGCTACTCAGAATAGACATTATACTTCCTTTTATGGCTCTACATGAAGCCATAAGCCATGTTTGATAATAAACATAGGTTCAACCTCTAACTGTCACCCGCCTTTATTCATGTGTGGGCTAGATGTAATCCTTCTGTTCAGTGGAAAGAGGCGGTCGAGTGTAGATCCTGACAGTGAGCTACAGGAGGCACTACGCACCAGACTGAGGGTCGTAGAGAGCAACAGCCAAGATGTTATTCAACTTTTTAAGGTAAGATTTACTATTCTGAATTCCCAAAAACTGTCGGGATCTAGGGGCGGCACGGTGGCGCAGCAGGTTAGTGTCGCAGGGACCTGGAGGTTGTGGGTTCGATTCCCGCACGGGGTGACTGTCTGTGAGGAGTTGGTGTGTTCTCTCTGTGTCCGCGTGGGTTTCCTCCGGGTGCTCCGGTTTCCTCCCACAGTCCAACACACGTTGGTAGGTGGATTGGCGACTCAAAAGTGTCCGTAGGTGTGAGTGTGTGAGTGAATGTGTGTCTGTGTTGCCCTGTGAAGGACTGGCGCCCCCTCCAGGGTGTATTCCCGGCTTGCGCCCAATGAATCCAGGTAGGCTCTGGACCCACCGCGACCCTGACTTGGATAAGCGGTTACAGATAATGAATGAATAATGAATGAATTTTGGGACTTAATGGAAAGAAGAAAACAATAAAACGGGACATAGTTCACATTAACATGTCAAGAAAGTATTCCAGTACAAAGGCAAGATTTTATCTTATCAACTATGTGGTTTTGTTAATATAAACTCACTCTGATATTGCCTCAGATTTACAAAGATGAAAGGAGGCATTTTAGAGTGTCAGGGGATTTTTATCCTCACAGCTCAGAGTAATACATTTTCATTCAAAAGGTATATATTTTTTCTGTTTGATATTCACATTATATTTATATACTTGTCTTGTAGTAACATGTGGTTGCGCTTACCCTCCCATGTTGGTGGCATTATGTGTAACTGGGGCGTCATAGCTAAAGTGTAGGATTGGCCTCACCAAAATTGAGCGTAATTCAGCAGTGTAATTACATGGATTTTAGGTATTTCACAATCTACAATACACAATACAAATTGTGTTGAAAACCTTGAATGTTATGATTTTACTGCGCACGATAGCATACATTTATCAACAAAGCTGAGACACATTGTTAAAATGGGAGGTGTTTATTGTGGTCTGATGAGTCAACTCTTCACACGTTTATGGACATGTTGCAATCCAAATTTTTACCAGCCAAGTAAGCTTTCAGCTTTATTATTTAATACTTTGTTTACAGCTTTTGGTTTTTGCAATGTTCTTTCTTCAGGATTTGTCTGCACGCTTGGTTTCAGTTCATGCCGATAAGGACCATTTTGTCATCACCTTCAAAACAGTGGAGGAAATTTGGAAATTTTCCACTTACCTGGCTCTAGGTAAAACAAACAAACAAACAAACAAACAAACAAACAAATAAACAAACAAACACACACCAGATACAGTGAATATTCTACTGAACTGTTCCCAACTACTACAGTGTGTAATATTGATGTGTGTGTCTCAGGATATGTGGCAAGGTGCCTAGAGAACTTTCTGTGTGACCAGTCTTTCTGGCTGGACCCTGTTCTGCTCAGTGATGTGGAAATCTGTGTGACGGTGGATGAGGAACACCTGGCAACCCTTTACCTGGGGCTTCTTCTACAAGAAGGTAAGAATTCAGTCAAGTGTACGTTTACAATCAAGGTATTTGGCAGACACCCTTATCCAGAGTCACTTACAAGGTTACAGCTATTACATGTAGTCCAACAAAGTGTTAGGAGTCTTGCCTAAGGACTCTTACTGGTGCAGCACAGACCGGTTGCCCAAACCTGGAATTGAACCCAGGTCTTGCACATGTGAGCCAGTGTTGTTACCACAATACCACACCACCTATAGTTTGAGTGAGATGTATGCCATATTCAAATGTGAAAGACACACAAAAAATATAAATGCCCAAAAATTAAAGAACAGTGTCTGCCTTTTTTTTTAAACTAAAGCTCACTTATTTGTTTATAACTGATAAATAAATAAGAGAGAATTGGTTTAACAGCATGCGGACAATCTTATTTGTCCTTTATTTGTGAGATGTAAACGTTTTTCAGGGAGTTTTGATGTGAAATAGCTGACTGTAGAAAGACTCTCTGACTCTCTACAAATTTCTTTACAGTGGTGGTGATCAGAGCGAGCCGTTACAAAGAACACATATGTAGCCATGTCGTCTGGGTTTTATATGTAATTTTGATTATAGTAATATAGGGGTAAAATATAAAAACAGTGGTTTCTTTCTAGACTAATTTGCATTCCACCACTGACCTATCTAGAAAGGAGAATTTCACAAAGCAAACAAACCACTTTTAATGTTATGATTGCAATGTTTTTTAATGCGGACATTTTTGGTCTAGTGAAAGACAAACTTCCTCTTTAGCTCCACCAAACTTCCCTGTTCTCAGTGAGTATATTCAAAAATGAATGTGGTGAAACTGAAGCAATGACATTTTGAGCTCTCATTTTTCTTTCCAGGATGAAGGGTTAGCCTGCCCTTGAAGACGCAACAGTTCTCTCTGTGTGTAAATGTAAACAAAAAGCCTCTGTCTTTCTTCCTGGAAATCAACACTACCAACACTATCAACATGGAGTTATGTGCCAGGGCTTATTAGAACAAGAATTAGTTCTAAATAAGTTATTTTCTCCATTTTAAGACATGCTTTTAATAGCAGGTGTAAACTTGTTTAGTGCTTAAGGAAAACTTCTGTTTAACACACAGTCAATAGAGACTAAATTGATATTATCAGAGAACATTTAATGTAGCCAGGGAACACAGATTTCTACCATTTTCCTAAACAGTAAATCACACATAACCAAAAAAAGCTCTTACTTCAGAGAAATCCAAAACAATATGAATAGTGAGTCAGACAGAGGCAGAATAATCAGGGGAAACAGACTGAGGACAAGCAGAAAGATACAGATGACCATTTGTGCACAAAGAGCTTGTATAATCTCCATATATATAGATTTGTCCAATAGAATGGAATGCTCTAGCAAAGGCAAACATAAGCCTAATGCCACAATGCACAATGCCAAATATGAGTTATAGAGTTATGAAACCCCCAGCAAACCTCCAGCCAATACCTTTATGGTGAGCTGGAATGATGCTTGTGATCCAGAACTAATCATTTAACAGTCGTGCCTGATCTCACTAATGCCCCTGTGGCTGAACAGCAGCTGATTCTTGTGGGGTGGGGATGCTGAATAGCAGCACATTCCAGTGAAACACTCCAGAGATGTGGTTCAATTTGCCATGACTGTGAACAATTCAGCAATGTTCCAGCGTAAAGTTTAAAGGTTAAAATCTGTTACGGCAGTAAACAGGGACAAAATTCCCATCAGCTTATCAGAAGAAATATTGCCTGTTTACAAATCTATGGACCTGTATGTGTGAAGAAATGTAACCAGGCTGGTATGTGTTGATTTGCAGGTTCGTTCTTTGCCAAAGCTCTGCAGAACAGAGAGTGTACACAGGAGGAAGAGGAACTGAGCTACAGGAAGAATGACCTGGTTATGGTTAAGGATATTGGACAGGAAGGAATTTGGGAGGGAACACTGCTGTCTAATGGTCATCATGGACTAGTGCCTGTCTACGCCATGCAGCCTTTACCATACCCTTTCTACCAGTGAGTTTCCACTGGAACAGTAATCAGTTAATAATAATTAAATACACAGCATATAAACTCATTCAGAGAATTGTAATATGAAAAAGATTTCCTTCGCAATGGTGCTGATACAAATCATTTGGGATTTCAAATGATAGCTAATTATGTACTATTCACAAACACCACTGAAAATCCATATGTCTTTTGTGATTTTATATGCACAGTAGATGATAGTAAAATAGTTTCAACTATTTTCTTTCTGGACTGTTTTATCAAATCCCATTACATACAATTCCACCTTTTAGTTCAAAAGCTTATCTCAAAGCTATAAATATGCAGTAACACATGCATTAGCAGCACATTCATAACCATTTCATGCCTTATTATGTGAAGTATATTTAAGAGGTGTTCCAGGCCTCACATAACACTGACGACTCCCTCAGGGACAATGCAAACTTTAAAGCAATGCTAGACCATTCACTTGGAACCATTTAGATGGCATCACTATGTAGAAGAATGTATAGATCTTGTATGACATGACATGCAGTAACAGAACTGGTTTATTCTGTTTTAAAGGTGGTTTCTGAGGAAGTACCCTGGCAGTGCAGGTGGGATTTCACCTGAAAAAAGTCTGTTTGATCAGCACATGGGTGAGGTGCTTTTTATACACACGAATATATGCACTTTTAAAAGTTTGCAGTCACCTGTCATTTTGAATTGATCACCGATATTCAATAGTAGCTTATATATCATAGATATAAGTGAGTGAATATGAATGTGATAACAATAAGATTTCATATAATCAGGTCAGTAAGCTATTAGAAAGGTTGAGTTAAAAGTCACAGGACACCCTTTTATTTCTTTGACATGATACATGACCAACTTCCCATTGGAAAAACTTGCCCTTGAACCAATATGGCGGCTTTCAAGATGGCGGCCATGTTCTGGACATAGCCCTGTCTAAATAGTAGCTTACTGACCTGACTATAGGTACTTTCAGATACAATAGTATTCCCCATAACAGAACAAATCAATACACATGCTTTTGCAGTGTCTTTACTTAATAGAACTCATTACGAATACAATAGAAGATAAATTCCTTTCATTTTTTATTTTCAAACAGCTTAAATTAAGTTAGTCTTAAGTTGAATAAAATGACAACTGGCAATTTTTAATACTACACAACAGTTACCATAAATTGCCAAAAAGAGAATGTTAGAATTGTAAATTAAAATGATATGTTACAAAAAATGCTTTAAAGCTTTTGTATGCCTATTTGAATTTGTAGGAAGTATTATCAATAAGTGATTCTAAATGGGGCGGCACGGTGGCGCAGCAGGTAGTGTCGCAGTCACACAGCTCCAGGGACCTGGAGGTTGTGGGTTTGTTTCCCTTTTCGGGTGACTGTCTGTGAGGAATGTGGTGTGTTCTCTCTGTGTCTGCGTGGGTTTCCTCCGGGTGACTGTCTGTGAGGAATGTGGTGTGTTCTCCCTGTGTCTGCGTGGGTTTCCTCCGGGTGACTGTCCGTGAGGAGTGTGGTGTGTTCTCCCTGTGTCTGCGTGGGTTTCCTCCGGGTGACTGTCCGTGAGGAGTGTGGTGTGTTCTCCCTGTGTCAGAGTGGGTTTCCTCCGGGTGACTGTCTGTGAGGAGTGTGGTGTGTTCTCCCTGTGTCTGTGTGGGTTTCCTCCGGGTGCTCCGGTTTCCTCCCACAGTCCAAAAACACATGTTGGTAGGTGGATTGGCGACTCAAAAGTGTCCGTAGGTGTGAGTGAATGTGTGAATGTGTGTGTGTCTGTGTTGCCCTGTGAAGGACTGGGTCCCCCTCCAGGGTGTATTCCCACCTTGCGCCCAATGATTCCAGGTAGGCTCTGGACCCACCGCGACCCTGAATTGGATAAGCACTTACAGATAATGAATGAATGAATGATTCTAAATTTTAGATTTCTAAGTGATATCTAGAATCATGGTTCACTCGTGTAGCTGCCTGATGTAATTTATTCAGTAAGCACATTTTAAATTTCTCTACACACTCTCTCTTTGTCTACAGTAACAGGTGTGTGTGTGGCGGTGGTGGATCATTGCCCACAGGTTAAAGACGAACTGCATTTCAGCGAGGGAGATCTGATTGAGGTGGAGGGCTTCCTCATCAGCTCCCTGACCATGTTCATAGGAAAACACCTCTCTACTGGACACACAGGATTTGTCCACAAGGCCCATGTCAGACCTGAGAACGTAAAACCACTGTAAGAACACACAGAACAAATGAAACTTACACTGTGGCCAAACATGTGCGGACTTCTAGCATTTTTTCTGAATACTATCAATGGGGGGGGTTTGTCCACTTTTGCTGAAGTTACAGTCTCATATTTTCACTGCATGTTAGAATCGTGCTGTGACGATTTTTCAGCAGTTAGCTGTAAGAAAATTACTGAGGTCAACAATTATTTCAAGATCACAAATCATCCCAAAAGTGGAGTTCTCCATTACTCCACAGAAGATAATTCCACTGCTCCAGAAAAAAAGCAACTTTGTCTGATGAACTGAAGTAGTAAACAATCATTTTATTTTTCTGTTTACCTTAACTGAATGTGTCTCTATGTCATTGGCTGTTGGTTGGGGTAGAGGGGAGTACAGTTATGTGATGTGATGAAGAGGTCAGAATAGAAGTCATGTGGTTGATAATGCCCCCTTTGTTGGACTCTCACAGCAGCAGACAATTGGTCTTTCTGAGTGAAGAGGAGAGAGTGGCTCTATCGCAGTTTAACCCCTGCCAGGAACAGTTCCACTGTGGATTGTTGGAGAAACGCTTCTCCACAGACATCAGTACTGTGTACAGATTAGGTATAAAAACACAGGGACTACATTTTTTGAGGTCCGAGTGATACATTGACACTGTTAGAGGTAACTATAATTAATCTTTTTTATGTATTTACAGATAAACTGGATGATTCAGACTTCATGTATATCAGAAATAAACCTAAGCAAGGTAACCCTTTTATTTTTTGGAAGCATAACTGTTCTACTTTTATCTGATCTGGTTAAAAATATTATATTTCATTTTTTATGATTACCTAGAACACAAAACCCCAGTGGATGTCAGGAAGAGCACTTTATCGGAAAAGAGTGAAACCTCACCTTACCATTCCTCCCCTCGGACTTCCTTCTATGCATCTCAGATTCATCTAGAAAGGGAACCAGAGACCTTCTCCTTCAGCCTGGATGACACCTTCCGAGAGATGGATGAATATGAGGAGGATCCGCCCAACTACATGGATGAAAGCATCTGGGAAACCGATGAGGCTGAGTTTGTTGACCCTGTGTTGATGCTCTTGAATCTGGACCACTTCCAGGACACTTTCCAGCCACTTTTTGACCACTCCTACTCCTTCCTGGACACGATATTTGGTGGTCTTCCGGAGGACGAGGTGCTTCTGCATTTGGAGAACTTGAGGGAGGGAGCAAAAAAAGGCAGGATGCTGTGGGCCCACCGGAGAGCCTGCTTCCTTCTGGGTAGGCTATGTGCCAAAAAACTCAAGTACTCGCAGGCTCGAGTCTACTTTGAGGAGGCTTTGAAGATACCCGTGGAGGGCTTTGCAGACAAACCTTTGCTGATTGCGCTGTACACCAACCTCACTGCTGTTTACCTCAAGCAAAAGATGACAGATAAGTTGCCTTTTATTCTGGAGAAGGCCAGTGCTCTTATACTATGCCTTCCGTCTCACAACTTCTGCTCTCTAGAAGAATTTGAACTGCTCAAACCTATCCTACGGAAAGCTGTAATTAACAACGACAAACTTCTTGAGGCACGGGTTTGCTACCTCATCCTTTGCCTTTTTCTGCAGCACCGGAAGATTGAAGAGGCTTTGCCTTTTGTGGAGAGACTCCAGTTCCTGATTATCACTCTCTCTGCAGAGGAAAGGAGGCCTATAGGGCCTATGGATCTTAACTGGATACTATGCAGACTCTACCACAAGAAGTATTTACCTTACCTTGCATTAGCTTCTCTCAGTCTGGACTCGGGACATGACCATTCCTTGGAAGATGCCTTTCAAAAGATAGAATTGTTCATCAAGAACTCATACAGACTGAATCCTAGGTGGAGAGATGGTACCACACTTCCTCCAGCCCAAGTGGTGGTTTACTTGCAGCAGGCCTTGGCTATAGCTAGCCTTGGAGATGACCTGAAGACCAAGAGGGACCTATGCCTATGTCTGGCCAATGTCTTCCAGCAGTACGGAGCTTTGGACAAGGCTGTGCCCTTTGCTCGACAAGCTGTAGATACAGGCAGTCATATTAATGAAGAAGAGAGCTTTGAGGCATCAGTGCTACATGCCTGGCTCCTGGTGTTGACAGGGAATCCAGAGAAAGCTCAGTCTACTTTACAACCTCTACTTAAGTCTCTGAATGAAACCGACAGTCCAACACAACGTGGTGTAGTCCACAACCTCCTGGCTCTTTGCCTCCGCAAACGAGGCAGGGTTACAGAAGCAGCCAAGAACTTACACTGTGCTCTTAAGGTCTCACAGGAGAATGGGAATAAGCGAAATGAGGCTCTAGCTCTCTCTAATCTGGGCTGCCTTGCTTTGTCGATAGGAGCTCCATACCTTGCCGAGAGATTTCTGCTCAGATCTCTGCACCTCTTTCAGTTTCTCTCAGAGAGTCCGTGTGATGAAGAGCATGTTCAGACTCTGCTGTGGCTTGGCAGAAGCTACAAAGACAAAGGACAAAGTCAAGAGGTCAGACTGTCCTATGAAATTGGACTTCTGATCGCCATAAGTGCTAAAAACCTGCACAGTGAGTGAAAGAAATATATTGCTTTTGGATGTTTACAGATTATACAGAAGTTATATTGTAGTGATGGGTGGAATGGTGGTGCAGCAGTTAGTGTCGCAGTCACACAGCTCCAGGGACCTGGAGGTTGTGGGTTCAAGTCCCGCTCCGGGTGACTGTCTGAGAGGAGTGTGGTGTGTGTCAGCGTGTGTTTCCTTCGGGTGCTTCATTTTCCTCCCACAGTCTAAAAACATACGTTGGTAGGTGGATTGGCGACTCCGTAGGTGTTAATGTTTGTGTGTGTGGGTCACCCTGTGCAGGACTGGCGCCACCTCCAGGGTGTGTTCCTGTCTTGCGCCCAATGATTCTGGGTAGGCTCCAGACCCACCGCAACCCTGAACTGGACAAGCGCTTACAGATAATGAATGAATGAATGAATGAATGAATGAATATTTTAGTGATGTAGCTAAATTCTTTGCCAAAACTTTACTAAATTTAGGACTTTAAAACATCAAAAATGGTGGTAATACATGTGTTATTGTAACACACATTCTGGCCATTTCCACATTAAATATTGCAGCCAATACATCTTAGCTTATTAATATCATTGTAAGTGGTTAACTAGGCACATGTTATGCCTTATATTTCATAAGGCATATTAAGGTTATATCATTAAAAGGTTTGATTGAATATTTAAAAATACTGGAATATGAACACCACAACCCTGAAATGGAAAAGCGGTTGAAGACGATGATGGAATATGAACTGAATTCACCAATATATTCAGCTATCGTTACTTATATGTTTATATATAATGATATATAATATATAATATAATATATATAATATATATACACACATATATATATATATATATATATATATATATATATATATATATATATATATATATATATATATTTCTCTTCCAGGTCAAATGGTTGTGGCTAAGGTCCTCAGTCGTCACTACGCTGATTTGCTCCTTTATGGACAATGCATCATTTACTATGAACACTGTGTTGGGTTGTCCAGAGAGCTAAAGGACAAACGTCTAGAGGGAGAGTATCTGGAGATTCTCAGCAGTCTCTACCTCTCGCTCAACACAGAGAAGTAAGCCAAAGCATTTCTGTTTGTGCGTGCTGCTTGTACTATAGGGCATTTGACTGATGCATATTTACGTTGTTGATGCTCAACTCACTGTATTTGAAAAGCATAGCCTATAGCCTTTGTATTTTAAAACTGTATAAGCTGTAAAGCCAAGTCTCTTGTTGAGTGCTCACATCATGAATGAATCATTATTGGCGATGCCTTACATCTAGTCACTCAGACAACATGGTTATTGACAATTGAGACATTTCTTTTTTATTTTGTAATATACATGTTTCAAAGTGTGCATCATTTGTCTAGGGCTGTGTTCTCCTAACTCACAGGAGCAAATTTACCTGCTTGAAAGTCAAATGTGTTAAGCAAATATTAAACTGCATATTAGATTGAACTAAACAGTTTTAGTCCTAAAATTGTTGTTTCAGACAATTTTTACAGAATATGTGATGCTTTGTTAGGGTCAGTATTTTATTGAGTTTTTGGCACGGGTCTTAGGTCCTCAAGGAAGTCTCTGGACTACACTAAGCAGAGCCTGAGAATTTCCATAGACTTGGGGAAGAGGCAGGAAGAGTCAGAGACATGGCTGCAGGTGGGACGCATCTATTACCTGATCCATGAGGACGAGCTGGCTGACATGTACCTCCAGGTAAGGGAAAGTATATAAGTATATATATGAGCTAAACTATACATAAAAAGTGCTCACATTAAAATAATTAATACAATTTTGAATAATTTAATGTCAATTTTAATGTGATGCTTGCAACTTGTTTAAAAAAATGTGGTACAGTGGCATATTTACCAATGTGTTGCCAATTATTTCTTCTTAAATTGACACTGTAAACATTTGGGAAAGGAGGAAACCAAGCAAGGTCTTCCCTGAAAAACAAGATCTGCATGGCAACATGCTGCTTCAAAACCATCATTCAGCATTAACAGTGCCTTCACAGATATGCAATTTGCCGAAGCCATGTGCACTAATGCACCCCCATACCATCACAGCTTTTGAAATGTGACTTTATAACAGACCAGATGGTACCTTTCCTCTTTACCTGTTGGGTGACGTCCATGATTTCCAAAAAGAATTTTTAAATTTGATTACTTGGACCCCAGGACAGTTTCTAAACTGTAGATGAAGAATCTTAATGTTATTTTCTATTGTATGTTGAGAAGCGTTATTCTTGAACTGTTTCATTTTTTGCCAGTGCAGTCTTTAATAGAATGGTGAACACCTCCCCATCTTTACTTCTGAGATGCTCTTTTTAAATCCAATCATATAACTGACCTGTTGACAATTAACCTATTTTGTTGTTGCATTACACAATCCTACCACTCTTTTCTTGTCCTGTACGAACTTATTTGAAGTGTGTTGCTGGCTTCAAATTCAAAATGGGCATAAACTTTTCAAAAATCGACACAGTTTCTCACTTTCAACATTTGAGTTATTGTATTTGTTTTCAATTATAGTTTAAATGATTTGCACAATGGTTTGTTCAGATCTGAACACGTAAATAATGTAAGTGTTTGAGTGCGAGAGTTTTACTTTCCCAAGCCCAAATACAGGAGCACATATAAAACAGTACTAACTAAAGTAATAAATGCATGAATAACAATCTGAGTGTGAGTGTTTCCTAAGTTTCTCTTTCCAAAGATTCTGGATAGTGTTTCATCAACTCAGACAAATCCATTTCACTGCTCCATACACACTTCTCTTTTCAATGTCTGGCATTAGGCATGGCGATCTTAGGTTCGCGTGGATGTTTCATAGCATCCCATTGTGTTTCATGCTTTTCTATGGGATTATACAAACTTTGCGTGCAGAATTTTAATGGCCTCTCTGCACTTTTCCAGGCAGCAGTAAAGACGGCTTTGAGGATGAACGATCCAAGATTTGCCTTGAGCATTTATGAAGAAGCTGGAGATGTCTTCTTCAAAGGACACAGAAATCGATTGGCTGCACTGCCATTTTTTAGAGTATGTGTCATTACGACCTCACAGCATATACTTGAAAACAATATTTGTAATGTTGTTTAAACTTGCATGTCAGTGCTTTAGAAGTAAACTTTGATTTTAAATGATGAGGCCTGAGTGAGTACTGTGTAAATGTGCTGTGTGCAGGATGGGAGTCTGCCATTTGCGAGGTGCATTAAAGATATTCACTCAGAGTTTAGGTTGTTGAGCAAAATCTCCGAGTTGCTGCTGAAGGAAGGACAGTATGACGAAGCTCTGCAGTACGCAACGCTGGCAATACAGATCAGCACCACTACTGGTAAGACAATATATTTTCAGTTAGGCTATATATAATAGGCATAGATCCATGACGATATACTGTTGCCCATAATGTTTAGGACATTTTCGTTTATAGCATTTGAGACAAACTCATATGCAACTTACAATTCTAATCATGTTACAAATGTAGGCAAAGGGAGTGTCAGGAGTATAGCATGTGGTTCCTGTCTGAGCTGGGAATCCTAACAACAGATATAATTGACCCACTGACCCATGTCAGCTATACACTATACCAAACATTCATTCATTCATTCATTCATTATCTGTAACCGCTGTAAGGCGGGAATACACCCTGGAGGGGGCGCCAGCCCTTCACAGGGCAACGCATACACACATTCACTCACACACTCACACCTACGGACAATCTTGAGTCACCAATCCACCTTCCAACGTGTGTTTTTGGACTGTGGGAGGAAAACGGAGCCCCCGGAGGAAACCCACGCAGACACAGGGAGAACACACCACACTCCTCACAGACAGTCACCCGGAGGAAACCCACACAGACACAGGGAGAACACACCACACTCCTCACAGACAGTCACCCGGAGGAAACCCACGCAGACACAGGGAGAACACAACACACTCCTCACAGACAGTCACCCGGAGGAAACCCACACAGACACAGGGAGAACACACCACACTCCTCACAGACAGTCACCCGGAGGAAACCCACACAGACACAGGGAGAACACACCACACTCCTCACAGACAGTCACCCGGAGGAAACCCACGCAGACACAGGGAGAACACACCACACTCCTCACAGACAGTCACCCGGAGGAAACCCACGCAGACACAGGGAGAACACACCACACTCCTCACAGACAGTCACCCGGAGGAAACCCATGCAGACACAGAGAGAACACACCACACTCCTCACAGACAGTCACCCGGAGGAAACCCACGCAGACACAGAGAGAACACACCACACTCCTCACAGACAGTCACCCGGAGCGGGGATCAAACCGACAACCTCCAGGCCCCTGGAGCTGTGTGACTGCAACACTACCTGCTGCACCACCGTGCCACATCTATACCAAACACCCATATTCGTATACATCGATTAGGCATGAAATTAATAACAATGACCTGAACATTGATCATATTTCATTATACAGTAGCATTTGTCAAGGGTGGGATATATTAAGCAAGAAGTGAACAATCAGCGACAACTTTTTTCTTGTTTCTTACTTATCAGCTTCAAGGACTAACTTTATATATCCAACCCCTCCACAGATGCCTTTTAATGAAATAATCATGTATCAAAGTATGTAAATTAATTCTTATTCAACAGATAGTTTCTCTGCATACTTATCCCCAGTTCACCTTGCTCCTGTTCAGCGCTACATTAACACTGACGTGGTGGTGGTGTGTTAGTGTGTGTTGTGCTGGTGTAGAGTGGATCAGACGCAGCAGTGCTGCTGGAGTTTTTAAACCCTGTGTCCACTCACTGTCCATTCTGCTAGATACACCTACCTTATTTGGTCCACCTTGTAGATGTAAAGTCAGAGGCAGAAGCTCATCTGTTGCTGCATAGTTTGTGTTGGTCGTCCACTAGTCCTGCATCAGTGGACACATGACAGGATTTTTTGTGTTGGTGGGCTATTCTCAGTCCAGCAATGACACTGAGGGCTTTAAAAAAAACTCTAGCAGCCATGCAATACCAGCAAAACACACTAACACACCACCACCAGGTCAGTGTATGTTACTGCAGCTCTGAAAATGATCTGCCTCCCAAATCATACCTGCTCTGTGGTGGTCCTCTAGTGCCCTGTCCATTGAAGAACAAGGTGAAATGGGGATTATAAAGTATGCAGAGAAACAGGTGGACTACAGTCTGTAATTGTAGAACTACAAACAAATGCTTCTGTATGGTCAGTGGAGCTGAATACACCCTGGAGGGGGCGCCAGTCCTTCACAGGGCAACACAGACATTCTCTCACACACTCACACTAACGGACACTTTTGAGTCACCAATCCACCTACCAACGTGTGTTTTTGGACTGTGGGAGGAAACCGGAGCACCCGGAGGAAACCCACACACACACAGGGAAAACACTATACCTCCTCACCGACAGCGGGAATCGAACCCACAACCTCCATGTCCCTGGAGCTGTGTGACTGCGACACTAACCTGCTGCACCACCGTTTCAAATTTTGAATTATTGAATTTCTATTCTGAGAAAATCATAAACATGTATTTGTTTTTCTTATGTATTTCTCCTCCATATTTTCAAATGTACTGTTTTCTGCATGGACACACATTGCGTGAACAATTTTGATAGACAGAATAAAATCTCTTTGCATTAATTATTATTATTAATTGTTTTCTGCTGTAAACTTATTTAGGACATTGACCATATAGAGGTCTATTTATAATCTTTAACTGACAGCTATCAGTCATCTAATAAATGACTCTCCCGACTGCAGGTGTGCGTGTGAATGAGAAGGCAGCGTACCACCGTTTGGCTTCTGTTTATTTCTGTCTGGGTCATTATGAAATGGCAGAGAACTATTACCTGAAGGCTTTATCTCTGTGTCCTGCTGCTTTGGAGAACACTGCTGAGGCTCAGTATTACGTTAAAGTGTATTGCAGACTTGCAGACCTAACATTGCACAAGCTGAAGGTGAGTAGGCCACAAGGGGGCCTTTGGGATAATGTGGTGTTATAAGTACAAGTAGAAACACTTGAGATTCCCTAAAGAAGCTTTTAGTAAATTAAATGGTACTTTAATGAGCTCTATTAAATATCAGTTGTTTAAATGTTAAAGTACTTCCAAGTGATTGTGGCAGCATTAATATATAATTATTGTAAAAGTCCTTGTGTATTTACTAAACTAGGCCAAGCTATAAAATGGCTTTTGTTTTTTAGGGCACACGTCTGCATGTTTTCAAAGTAAATTTGAACCTTGAGCACACACACATTTCGGCTCTTGCTTTTCTATGGAGATTGTGCATCTATGTCTATAATGAGTGCACCTTATAGTAGAGGAATTCACTAAGTCTTGGGATATAGAGTGTACGATACAGATAAATGCACTCTGTGATTTCTCCACAGGATGCATTTGATGCAGTGGGTTATTTCCATTTGGCACTTGCAGCAGCTCTGGAGGACAGAGGAAACCCTCAAGCTCTCTACATCATCTACATGAAGCTGGCAGAGATCCATGCCAACCACTTACCAGATGTAGAGCTGAGCCAAAAGTATATGGACAGTGCTCAGAGTCTGAAGCTGGAGCTGGATGGACAAACCTCCACTACAGATACAGAGCAGGAAAATATGGACCAGGCTAGTCCTGAGTGTGCTGCTGATTCTGAATCTGTGAATTTTTCTAATGCAGACTCAGGGAGTGTGAACAGTGGAAGCAGCACGATTGTAGGGTCCACTACAACGGACACAAGCCACACTATCACTGCCCACAGAGATACCGAACACAATCAGGCTTTCTCTGAGGATATGGACAATTTGAACGTGGAAGAGACTGAGTCTGAATCACAGAATCAAACCCATCCAGAAACAAACTGCTTCAATCAAACTAACCAGACAAACCCCACAGACTCTAGAGTACTAAACACAAAGTTTTGACTAAAACGATTTGCCTCCGAATGTCTTTCTCTTCCTCAAAGAAGACTTCTTTATGAAAATGAAATGTTTAAAGGAGACATTACGAAGGCAACAAATGTTTCACTGAATTTGCGAACTGATTTGGGTGTCTAGAGTGCCGCCCAACCCACAAAATAGTTTTTGTTAGCTGCCTAAATGTGGGGTTAAATCATGTACAAGTTATGCAACAGGAGCGAGAAATAAGAGATATTCTGTGTCTCATTTCCAGGGTTGAAGTGAGCTGTATGTGGCAAAGGAACATGTGCTGAACTCGGCTGTTCTGAACAGAGCTGCTTAGACAGGGTGAGAATGCTGCTATGGTGCTTGATCCTTGTGGAATTTTCACCAAAGCAGGTCACATGCATTTGGTTGAGACCCTGGGAAACTTTGTTAATTTGTGGAAAAGGAGTAGCTTGCAAAGTAGGGACCAAGCTCACTGTAGACTGGGGGCAAGGAAGGGGGAAGTCTGAGACACTTTGCTCGATGCTTTTTAGGGTCTCTTCAGCTGATGAGACTTGAAGCCAATAATGGAGAGGAGGTGTTTGGTTATTTCATGACTCCATTATATATTACGTTCATGTGTTCTTTTTTTTTCAGATTCACAGTCCCAGAGTGGTGTGATTGATATGTTCTAATATATTTCTTTATTGTGGTGATGAAACCACTCGGACTTTATTTAAATCTTGATTATATTGTGTAAATATCTGGATCCGTTTGTGGAATTCTCTTTTTAAGTGTCTTAATATTAAATATTGATTAGTTCTATTTTTGATTTCTCCTACAAACAAAGGAGGAAATATTTTCTATTGTTTGAGTACTCTGAATTATTATCAGGGCGCTGGCACTTGAAGTGTGATATATGACTTGCAAATAAAGCAGTCTATTCCTTAACTGTATTATACTGTCAACATTTTATGATGTTTTTTCTACTTATTAATGAAAAAAAAAACATGAATTATTAAAGTGACCATGAATGCAACGCTCAGATCAAATTCTAATCATTTTTCTCACTGATGTTTTTCAAGAAGATGATCCATATGAAGCATACTTCATCAAACCACAACATTTAAAGTAGAAAAATCCTGATTTCCAATGTTCTTTTACCCAGCTGGTAAACAAATTTGTGAAATCACAATCCATGTGGCAGATAATTTGGCAGAAATTTCAGCCTCAGTATCTTGTACAGTAAGAAGAGCAGTAATGCTATAAAATCACTGTTCTGAGTCTGTCGATAGGGGTCTTAAAACTTGGCAGAAATGATTTTCGCCCTTATTTAAATGTAACCCACTAAAATGTAGGACCAGGCCGAATTCCAGCTTCATCTGTCATGTTTCAGCATGAATAAATCCCACTATTTCCTGTGTGATAACAGCTGAAGTAGAGCAGCAGATTCCTTGTTTCCCTAATGTCAAACCTGACAAACATTCAGCCTGGAGGAGCCATGCAAAGCGATGAACTGGGGCAAAAAAAACTGCCACCACCCGAGGCAGTTGTCTAAACCTTGCTCAGCCCCCAGATAGGCATAGAAAACATATTCTGAACCATAATCAAAACCCAGTAAACAATTAGCCGTTGATTCAACATTGAAATAACGTAATGACTGCCGTCTAATCAACGTTCTCTTAAGGTTGAAAATGACAGTTGAAAAGACGTCCAAACACAGACATTGAAAAGACGACTATTAGACGTATTTTGGACGTCCATTGACGTTATTAATTGGTCCCGAAATAAATTACTCGTATAAAACGCGTTTTGGACGTCCACTGACGTTATCGATTGGTCACCACTTAACTAACTAATTACGATGGAATTTGGACGTCCATTGACGTTTAAAATATGTCCTTGACGGACAGACTACTCTTAGACCTATTCTGAACGTCCAGGGATGTTCCTTGTTTACTGGGAACAGTCTAAAGCTGCGTTCTCACTAAATGTTTTATATAGTGGAAGCTACTGTCGTGTGCTTGTTCACTTGCGGTATGCGTGAAGCTTGCTGGTTGGGCACAAATATGGAAATGGAACTACCAGATGCACCCACTGCTGTCCTCCTGACCCCTCTGAGACTCAACTGATGTGCCTCTACACAAATGTTGAAAACGTTTTAACTTTCGCAGACCCATTTACAGCAGTTTCCACAATGAATATGGAGAAACTGCACGTTCAAACACAATATTTTCAATAGTGCAACAGAGATGGAGAGTTTTGAGGGGATTTTCACTGAGTAGAGCTCAGTGGCAAATGGGTTGATGTAAATTCATGTTTTCAACCTATGTTGAAAGCAGTTTAAACCTGGTTGAACTCTGCTTTAATTTAGAAGCCTCTCACAATGTCTCAGTGTGGAGTACTTTTGTCCTGAATGTTGTATGAGCTGTAATTTGTTGCTGTCTCTAAGGTATCTTTTCTCTCCTTTAAATATTCCCCTATGCAGTGTGTGACATACCCACTTAGAATCAGATTGGGCCCCAATGTTCTACTATCGGCTGAACACTCCTTATGATTTAATTTTTTTTCAGTATAACAAGATAGAGGAGAGAGGAGAAACTCAGCTTAGAGTGAGAAACACGGCTGATATTTTCTCAAGCAGGGCAAACACTAGCAAGACTGACCAACTGAACAATTCGCTACAGCGCCACCCTGTGACAGACCAGTGCTGCTGTGCTGGTTAGTTAAGAAACATAAAAGCAGTATACCTCCATTTCAAAGGCAAAACCTGAATTTCTGAACCTTTCTAAATTCACATTTAGTCGTTTATTCACAAGTGATGTTTTACACATACCATAACACTTTAACCTGTTCCTTACGTTTCTTTTTAGGGACACCCCATAATAAATATTTTATCATTTTCACGGGTCCAAATGGTAATTTAGGGGGTCCTGGACCCTCACCTTGCTCCTGTGTTAGATCCACACTCGCATGGTGGTGCAGCAGGTTAGTGTCGCAGTCATACAGCTCCAGGGGCCTGGAGGTTGTGGGTTCGATTCCTGCTCCGGGTGACTGTCTGTGAGGAGTTGGTGTGTTCTCTCTGTGTCTGCGTCGGTTTCCTCCGGGTGACTGTCTGTGAGGAGTTGGTGTGTTATCCCTGTGTCTGCGTGGGTTTTCTCCGGGTGACGGAGTGTGGTGTGTTCTCCCTGTGTCCGCGTCGGTTTCCTCCGGGTGACTGTCTGTGAGAAGTGGGTGTGTTCTCCCCGTGTCCTCCGGTGCTCCGGTTTCCTCCCACAGTCCAAAAACACACGTTGGAAGGTGGATTGGTGACTCAAAATTGTCCGTAGGTGTGTGTGTGTGTTGCCCTATGAAGGACTGGCGCCCCCTCCAGGGTGTATTCCCGCCTTGCGCCTAGTGATTCCAGGTAGGCTCTGGACCCACCGCGACCCTGAACTGGATAAGCGGTTACAGATAATGAATGAATGAATAATGCTAAATTGAAAAAAAATAATAATTTATTTGAAATGTAAAACGAAAAATATTTCCACATCCCTCAAAGAAGAAACTGGGAACAAAACATAAAAGGCTGAAATCGAGGTGAGGAAAAATTGATTCATTTCATTCAGACTAATGTACTTAAATAAAGGGGTAGAAATCACTTTCTGAAAAACGCCACAAGAGGGCAGTCTTGACTATAAATGTCTCTATGTGACTGAGCTTTAAGCGGAAGGTTATTATGTGGTGGTAGGCGGAGTTAGTCTTAATGTTTGAGATCACTGCGCTATATATTTTCTCTTGAAATAAAAAGCATATACAGGTTCTGCCTCTTTTCTGGAGAACAGAACATCTTCTGCTCTTCAGGGACTGGTTAATAGTAGATATTCAAACATTGTTATGAAGATTTGATGGCGTTCAGCCACATAGTGAGATCACATTTGATCATGAACTTGAATGATCTCATTAATGCCAGTGTTGGCACTGATCCTGGCAGCTTCTGACCCATTTTCAAGAGCTGTTTAAGAGTGGCCAATTTAATGTCATGACTTTATGTGGAGTTCTCACAGATATTATGCTAATGATTGAAAGGCTGTGACCACATTGAGGGCAATGTAAAAGATTCCTACACACATTTGGACACATGATGTGTAATTTTGAGCCAATGAATAGTGGCTTTGGGGAAACTGGAGAAGAAAACTCTCCCTCTGTCTCTGCAGGGCCTTGACCCATTCCCATAGAAATGTTTGAGTCATTTTAAGCATTGCATTTCAGAGGGAATACGCTTAGTTTAACTCTGCATGAAGCCTCAATCGAGTGTTTTCTGTTTTGCATCAGTAAACGTTAATGTCCATTAGTTCTGCTTCATTTGGAGATTTGATGTTCAGTGGAAACAGTGGATGAGAAAGTCTTCTGTTGCTGTATGTCTGTTTTTCTAACATTAGGACACACACGAGCAGCATATAAAGTGAGCTGGCTAAACCAAATATCAGCAGAACCTCTACACTGGGCAAAGAGCCTCAGCCAGTTTCTGCTCTCTTTCTCCTGCACCTATGCTCGCTTTCTGCACATGTATTTGCTCCATTAATTAAAAATGTTATGCCACATTTGTTTTCCTCCAGCATGTCCAAGTTCTCTGTAGAGTATATATTTTTTCTGTTTTATATGTGGATTAGATCAGCCAATTTGTCACAAACATATTATAACAATTCTTTTTGTACACCTTAAATGTACATTCATTCATCCGTTGTCTGCAGAGCCCACCAAGAATCACAGGGCAAAACACACTCACACATTCACACCTATGGACACTTTTGAGTAGCCAATCCACCTGTGGGAGGAAACCAGAGCACCCGGAGGAAACCCACACTGACACGAGGAGAACACACCTAATAGATTCACCCAGAGCGGGGCTCGAACCCACAACCCAAGGACCCTAGAGCCGTGTGACGGTGACACTACCTGCTGTGCCACTGCGCCGCCCCTAAATGTATATTTAAATTATATTTGAAATTTTCACTTAAGTACATTTATGGCTTCTAGGTTTCTTTATATTTTTCCACACCTACTTATATTGGCATTCATCTCATTTGTTTGTTTTTGTTTGTTTTTGGAGATGTTCTGAAAGGCATCTAATTAAAACAGAACATTCAACAACTCATTAGCCAATGGTTGTCCTTGTGGGTGGAGTTTGGGATCATGCAGTGAATGTACTACCCCTTTACTGCTCAGGACTGGCTGCATACTCTTAGAAATAAAGTGAACATAAACAATGAAATGGCCCTTGTATATAGATGTCAATGTATTTTCCTTGCTACACGTGCCGAAATGAATCTGAGCTGAGTTTGATCTCATTCAGTCCCTGATGACGCTTTGTGGGAAATTGAGGAGGAAAAAAAGAAAGACGACGAATAGGAACAGGTAGAGTGTTATCTGCTCTTCTCCGGGGAAATCAGTGGTGTTTTTGTGCGGTAATGGTGGCCTGTGTCTTTGTAGAAGAGAACACTAATCATATCATCTCAGCGGATACTTATAGCTTAGTCTGAGCCGTCATTATACTCAGTGCATTACTCTTGTGTCTCCAGCTGATGGCTTCTATTACTCTCCCCACAGGAAGATCTGATTTTACCAATGTACCAACTCCTGTCTATACAGAAGCACACTTTAAATCTGTAAGCCTCCGTCAGAACTGTAATGTTTTGCTGAGCTTCTCACATTCGGCTCAGCAAGGGACTGCTTCTCAAACATGATCCGTGCTTTGGGATTTGTTCCATGTATCAGTTCTGTATATTAATGCCCTTGCGTAGTCTGGAAAAGAAAGATCTGACCTCAGAAAGGGCATCTTTCGTTCTTTTTTCCCTCACACAATGTGGGCAAGAATCTCAATCATTGCACGGTTCCGGTGAAAATGTGAAGGATCAATAAGCCATCGTTACCACCAAAAAGTGGTAAACAATACCTTTGAATGTGCTCATTTATAATGTGAATAAAAGCGACACATATGAGTTGGAGAATCAAAGCAAAAGCCCCTGAATGAGAAGAGCATTCATGTTTAAAGTAGATTTTATACAGAACCACTGTTACAGGCCAACAGGTGTCAGTATAAAAAGTAGTGAACAGAGTTTTTAATAAAGGTTATTTTTTTTATTCATTTTTTACATGGAATTCACATGGAATCAAACTGCTTTTTAGTCTCTCAGTGGATCTGCATGGATTATGGGACATTCACGTGAAAAATGAGAAAATGACATAGGGTCTGTGACATGCTTTGGTCAAAATACCACAAGGATCAAACACAACATCAGCTTTCTCACTCCAGCTAAACAGTTCCATTCAGAACGGCCTTTTTGAACGCATTTTTCTTCAAATAACAATGAACCACTGCTCACCTCAACCTTGGGGGTGCAGGAGTGAGAACTCAGCAAGACAAATTTCTCTTGTTCACATATTTATTGAGTTCTCTTACCACATCTTTGAAGTCTCACTACAAAAACAGGCTGTGCTCTGTGATTGGAGATATATTACACATCAGATGAGGGGCTGTACAAATCTGAATGGCTTGTTGATGTGCATGTTGTTGACACAAACAACTGACTTGATTGTCTTTCAAAGGTGATGGGTTGGTAGACAGTAAACATGAATGTGTACAACCACTGAGAACATCTGTTTTTCATAACGATGTACCCTTTAAAACTGACTTAGAATCCCTGATGTAGGCCTTTAGGGGTCTGTATAATGGCTGACTCATAATGTGAATAATTATTGGAGAAAGCGACTGACGTTTAATACTTAAAACTTGCCAGATGTTCATATTGAGTGAAATTCGATCCCACTTCACCGTGTCCACGTACAACCACTGAAACCAAGGAAAACAGAGTGCTGTGATATGCCAAGACATTCCATTAACCCATCTGTTTTAAGATGACCTGACCTCACCTTACAGCCCACATTCCTCAGAGTATTCCATTTATTATTAGAACTGGGTTTGTCTTCAAAATGAAGCTGCAAAATATCAGAAGATCTACACCTGCCAATCACCATCATTTATTGGAAACACCTCTTATTTGTTCTTACCTTATAGTCAAATGACCCAGAACATTAAGACCACCCCTAGATTAAATGAATAGCCTAGGTTATCCAGTGTCACATGTGAAGGTCTGGGATATTTTATATAGCAAGTGATTTGTCATGTCAGATGTGGGGGCAATGTTTAAAGTGAATATAGTCATTTTATACACAAGCCACATTTCCAAATATAAACGTTACTCTGACTTAGTACAGAAAAAATTAACGTGTCATGCTTATGTTAGTCGTCAAAAATATGTGGACATGTGCTCATCCTGCAGATGCATTCTTTGCTGCAGAGTAAAAGTTGGAGGATTTTTCAATGAGAATTTAATGGCATTTATCAACGAGAGTAATTGGAACCCTTTGTCAAAATAGTGTACAGCGTTTAATCTGTTTTCCTCCTGCAGAGGTTTTGAGAATCCCATTAATATCCGCCTTATGTTTACATTTGGATTCCCCTAACTGCTGTTACATTAGGAGTAAATAATAAAAAATTAGTCATTATAAGACATTGAATTCATCCAACTTACAGTTACATAACAATTAAAACCCATCAATACATTGCTGCTAATTTTAGGGGTGTGGACCTCCACTACATTTGTCCTCGTCATTAAGCTGTATTGTAGAGAAGCAGCATTTTGACCAGAATGGATTTACAGTAATATGGAAGTCCATGCTGCAAACCATAGGAGTATTTTTGGGAATATTTTCTTCAACTTGGATTAAAATAAACTCTTTGTTGGTTTTGTAAATGAGTTTACTTGCAAATGATTTTTGAAACATATAAATGATAACTGCTTGTTTTCATTCATTGACCTGTGCTGTATTTTTGCTGTGCATCGAATTTTATTTTTTTTTTTAAAACATGTTTGACTAAAGATTGTCTCATTATACAGAGTTTGTTTTTAAATCTTAAAAACTGAGTCACTGGTATCTATATTTCTGTGTTTATGTTTATGAAATGCATTCAGAATGCTGTTATTGGCACAGAAATAACAGATATGATCAATTATATTTGTTTTATTTTATTTTCTGTATTAGTTAGCTCTATAATTAATGTCAGCAATATAAAAACAATGACGGAAAAGAGAAACTTTAAACCAGTCTGGGTCACTTCAGGTCAGAGAAAAGGGGAAGATTTGGTTTAAGGGTTTTCACCCATAAACATAAAGGAGTGTCCTTTGCTTAAATATCTTTAGAATTTAGTCTCCCTATGCTTCCCTGGCTGAGTCAATTTGGTTCGGTTCTTTCTATAGAAGCTTAAAGAGGCAAGCTAATATATTATATAATTGCTTAGTTGCTGGAATCATTTGTACACAGCAGTGCACAGGTTTGCATTTTTTTACCTCAGCCATGAGAAATCTACCATAAAGAAGCAGTTAAAGATTTTCCTGTCATTCCACAAGAAAAGACACGTTTTATGCCATCATATAATTCAGTTATTGGTTTCCTAACTTTCAAAGACAGTGGACATTCGGGCGCACTGTTAGAAACCTCTCCCTGTTTCATTATTAAAGTCTTCCTCAAATAAAAATGGATCTTTTTTCTTCTTGTTATTTCATGTCTCTAGGCATATTCAACACAATTCATCATGTCAAATAATTAAAAAAATTACATCAATTCTTTAAACGCTGCAGCCCAGGACCCCCAAGTGGTAGTAACAGAACAATAAAAATATACAAGGGGAAAATAAATGCTTATGATAATGATGAGATGTTCAGATTATTGGGAATTGCGAACGAGGTGGTATTTGATGAGAAAAAGAGGGAGTTCACGCTTACTTTTATAGTAAGTGTTGTTTTTTAATCAACTGAAGCCACTCCTATTAATAACAAATTGAATTTATTCTTGATGAAACTCAACTTAGGCTGAATCCCAAACTTTTAATAGTTTAGTATTTATATATACGTGCTAATCAGTGGCGGATGCTGGTCTTTCAAGGAGGGAAAGCTCAATTTCGGCCTACATCATAAAATGTGTCGGTTTATTTATACGTAAATTCTACCCTCCGTTCCTTTTTAAGAAAATGATCTGTGACCCTGTCGTACCAACAAGGCGTCTTTTCCAGGGACTTGACTAGTGTCCTCTCAATGGCCAGCAGAGCTAGGCTGCTTAAACTCCCTTGGCCCATGTGAAATGTGTCCCCCTGTGAGTGCTTTGTGACGGTGGAGGGGCTCAGCAGCACCCGCTGGACAGAAACTGCGATAGAAGTCAGAAAGAGTGATAGAAGTCAGTCTCCAAACACAGGCAGCTACAAAAAACCCACCAGAAATAAAAGCTCGATTTGTCACTAGTCGTTTTTTACAAAGAAAATGCAGCTAAGAGGATTAAGAAAGTCTCCGGTTCATCTCAGAACAGAATGAAAATTTAATTCTCCCATGGATTTTTACACCAAAGCATCGCTGATTCGCTCATTTCACTGTCAATCAAAAAGGGATTCAGCCTCAGACAGATCATCCAATCATCATGCAGAAGCTGAGCGTCCGGGCCAGCCGAGGCCAGCCCACTGCCCCATAGACCCCCAGAGACGCTGAGCGTCCGATGGGCGGGACAAAGCCCAGCATTTATCCAATGACTCGTCTCGTTTCACTGCACTTCGCTGCTTCGCTATTGAACTCTGTTTAAAGCACCGTGAAGCTGTGGGAATGATTGAGAGGAAAGCCGCGTCTTTACCAGTGATAAGAAGCTGATTCTGAACAAAAGTTGAGTGTGTTGTAGTGCATATTTATTCACTGACATGTACACACAACAGTATATATTTGATCACTTATTTTTTTGACATTTTAGGGGAAGCTGAGCTTCCCTTGCAGTCTTAGAGCAATCGCCTCTGGTGCTAATAATGTTCCTATATTGTTAGTGTCAGTAAAAGAAATGAGGACCCACCACTTCCTAAAATAGTTTTAATCTCTGATGCACTTTTTATGCACTACCTAGCTACCATTAATCACATTTAACCTAGATTCAATTTGCTGAAACCTAGAGGTCAATTTGAGGGCAGATGAACTAAGAATTTGTGCCACTCTCTATGTTTGTTGTTAAATATTTTGTGCCAAAGTACTATGAGGACATCTGCAGGAGTTTAACTATTAAAGTGCAAAGTACTGTGAAAGTAATCATATGGAAGTCTGATCCCTTATAATCTTTATTATTAATTTATATATAAAAGAATATTTGTATATGTTATACACATTTCTGCTTTTAATCATAAGATTCCTGTGTGTAGTTTAAGGATCTCTGTTTCTACCCATGCCATCTGAACTTTGAGTTTATGTTTTTTAAGCTTAATTTCACCATTGACTTACAGCCAAGGGAACAGTCTTTTACACTAATGGAGAGTGCAAGTGATGTCAAACAGAGAACATTGCCACAACGGATGGGATGTTTCCCAATCTCTGAATGACATTTAACAGAAACAGTGTGTAATTAACGACGGCTGCAGGCTTACGTCTACTTCTCCTGAAATTAAAGAAATAGACTTGATTTTTACATATGTGATATCTCAGCTGTATTTTACATCTCAACCTTAAATTGGCCTCTTTTAAATAAGTCAGCTGTCAGCAAATTTAAAAAAGGGAGAAAAGTTTAATAAAAATAAAGCTTTAAATCTCACGTTCACAAAAACAGAAACATTACATGATTTAGGTTCTAGTAAAGTCTGAACCAAGGGAAATTGTTCTGTAAAATGAAAATTCAATTATATATATATATATATATATATATATATACATAGAGAGAGAGAGAGAGAGAGAGAGAGAGAGAGAGAGTGAGAGAGAGAGTGAGAGAGAGGAAAATATAGAGCAATATCTATAGTGATGAATAAAACTGAAGATGGTAATGCCCTTGAAGAGGCATTATTGTCCTGGCAACCTTTTCTCAGCTGCTTCCTTTTGTCAGGGGTCGCCACAGTGGATCAACAGCGATCCACACCATTGATCTAGCTCAGTTTTTATGCTGGATTCCCTTCCTGATGCAACCCTCCCTGTTTATCCGGGCTGGCACTGCAATGCGATGCATTCCAGTGGCTAGGTAAACACACTCACACCTATAGATCTTCCACGTGTGTTTTTGGATCGTGGGAGGAAACCAGAGCACCTGGAGGAAACCCACGCAGACAAAGGGAGAACACACCACACTCCTTACAGACAGACACCCAGAGGAAAACCACGCAGACACAGGGAGAACACACCACACTCCTTACAGACAGTCACCCGGTGGAAACCCACGCAGACACAGAGAGAACACACCACACTCCTCACATACAGTCACCCGGAGGAAACCCACACAGACACAGAGAGAACACACCACACTCCTCACAGACAGTCACCCGGAGGAAACCCACACAGACACAGGGAGAACACACCACACTCCTTACAGACAGTCACCCGGAGGAAACCCACGCAGACAAAGGGAGAACACACCACACTCCTCACAGACAGTCACCCGGAGGAAACCCACGCAGACACAGGGAGAACACACCACACTCCTCACAGACAGTCACCCGGAGGAAACCCACACAGACAAAGGGAGAACACACCACACTCCTCACAGACAGTCACCCGGAGGAAACCCACGCAGACACAGGGAGAACACACCACACTCCTTACAGACAGTCACCCGGAGGAAACCCACGCAGACAAAGGGAGAACACACCACACTCCTCACAGACAGTCACCCGGAGGAAACCCACGCAGACACAGGGAGAACACACCACACTCCTCACAGACAGTCACCCTAAGGAAACCCATGCAGACACAGGGAGAACACACCACACTCCTCACAGACAGTCACCCGGAGGAAACCCACACAGACACAGGGAGAACACACCACACTCCTCACAGACAGTCACCCAGAGGAAACCCACGCAGACACAGGGAGAACACACCACACTCCTCACAGACAGTCACCCGGAGGAAACCCACGCAGACACAGGGAGAACACACCACACTCCTCACAGACAGTCACCCGGAGGAAACCCACGCAGACACAGGGAGAACACACCACACTCCTCACAGACAGTCACCCCAAGTAGGGCTCAAACCCACAACCCCAGGTCCCTGGAGCTGTGTGACTGCGACACTACCTGCTGCGCCAGAGTCTCATTTTCATTCAGGTAGACTTTGAATTGCTACTCGCTGCACATTTGAGTTGATATTTAAAGATCTTTGCGTTGTACATCAGTAAAACAGGAAATTAGTCACAGTGCAAAGTGTTTTAATATTCTTGAATAAAAGATGCCCAAAATTAATGTAAGTCATTCATTATTAAACCTGTAGATGGGGCTTTTACTGATTTTCCATTTCGATGAACAAACTCTTCCATCCAGTCTCCATTACACATTCTGTGAGTAGAATCTAGATGAACTTTTCCTTCATTTTACTTTGCTACACATGGTGCCTTTACACTCACTCCATTCTCTCAGCTCCACTGACCGTACAAGAGCCTTTTGTTCTACACTTACAAACTACAGTCCATTTGTTGCTATGCACACATTGTTTGTCCCCTTTTTTCCTGTTCTGCAATAATCAGGACCCCGAGAGGACCACCACAGAGCACATATTATTTGGATGGTGGATCATTCTCAGCACTGCGGGATATTGACGTGGTGGTGGTTTGTTATTCTTTGTTCCAGTCAAATGAAAAAAAAAAGATAGTACGTATATAACATTTGTAATCGTGAATATTTTGAAAATATTATCATGATGTGTTTCTGTGTTCTCTTGGTTTTGTTCCTTACTGATAAAAACCACTTGTCTCTTTGCCGACCACAGTGTGGTCACAGCTCCTTCTTGGCCCATGTGGCATGGTGTGAAAAACACAGTGGACAACATGTTCTAAAGGAAGAAAATAAGACACTGGAATTACTCTAATGGCAAAATCATTAAGCAGCAATAGGAACCCAGGGCTTTTATTTTGAGAAAATGGCTCCTGAGAGCAACTATAATCTCTTTGAGAGCGCTTCTCTGGCGTCTCATTCAGCTCCACTTTTCTCGTTGGTTTTATGTCTCTCTCACTGTGTGTGTGTGTGTGTGTGCGCGCTTATGGCATCATGACGCTTATGTTAGAGTATGTGTTTGTTTCATTGTTCTCTGACGTATTCCTCCACATATTTTCCACCTCTGGCTACTGTATACAGAATACCACCAAATGTTTATAATAAGTGGATACAACTATATTAAGATGCATCTTTTGTGGGAACAAATGTCCAAATGTGTGCCCACAGTTTGTATAATTCCCATACAGAATAATACAATTGGATGCTCTAGGGCAGATGTCCATGAGCCTGGGTTCACCATGCCCAATACCAAGCATGGGCAGAAGAGGTTTGGTTGTAATGCAGAGGAACTCTGTTCTCTAAATTCTTCTGGAATACGTTGATGTGACATTTGTGACACACAGTAAATCACTCAACACCCAACAGTACCTGCCTTGACTAAGGTTCTCAGTGATGAATGCAATTAAACACTCATCGAAATGTTCCAACAGCTATTAATTCGTTCATTCATTGTCTGTAACCCTTATCCAATTCAGGGTTGCGGGGGTCCAGAGTCTACTTGGAATCATTGGGCACAAGGCGGAATACACCCTGGGGGCACCAGTCCTTCACATGGCAACACAGACACCCACACACACACATTCTCTCACCTATGGACACTTTTGAGTCGCCAATCCACCTACCAACGTGTGTTTTTTGGACTGTGGGAGGAAACCGAAGCACCCGGAGGAAACCCACGCAGACACAGGGAGAACACACCACACTCCTCACAGACAGTCACCCGGAGCGAGAATCGAACCCACAACCTCCAGGTCCCTGGAGCTGTGTGACTGCGACACCTACCTGCTGCGCCACCGTGCCGCCTCCAACAGCTATTGTAAAGCTTTGACACAAGAGATGAAGCTGCAGTAAAGGGGGAGCCTTTGAACGAGCAAGGGTTTGTTTCACGAAGCAGGATTTCAGAGCTCAGGCAGATAAGCTCAATGTCAAATGATCAAATTTGCAAAAGAGAAATGGGCTATTCCTACTGTAAAAATCATCAACTTAGGGCTTAAAGGCAACATCTATGAATGTGGGGAAATGCAGTTCTCTGGCTGGTTTACGTTCTGTGTCATTTAAGGTGGAATGGTAGGTTTGAGGGTGAAAAAATAGTTGTTTGTTCGTGCCTGAAGTTAAAGTTTATTTTCACTGTTTGTATTGCAACAAAAAATCATTTGTTCCTTGAGTTGTTTAGGGTTGCAGCACTTTGAATCTGTGTTTACATTCATACATTTAGCGCTCTCCTGCATTTAAAGTGAGTTCCATCTAGTAAATCAAAAATAAGACAATATTACCCACTCATGGAGTGATTAGAAGAGGTCGTGAGGTTGACCGTAGGTTAGGTGCAGTGTCTGCAGTAATGTGATCACTGTACCGGACTGTCGTGGTGAAGAGAGAGCTGAGCCATAAAGCAAAGCTCTCAATTTACCCGTCAGTCTATGTCCCGACTCTCACCTATTGTTCAGAGCTCTGGGTAATGACTGAAAGAACGAGATCGCCGATACAAGCGGCCGAAATGAGCTTTCTCCAACTGGTTACTGGGTGTACTCTCCGTGATCGGGTGAGGAGCGTGAGTGATTAGGGAGAAGCTCAGAGTAGAGTCACTGCTCCTTCGCATTGAGAGGAGTCAGTTGAGGTGGTCTCCTGGGCGCCTCCCACTGGAGGTATACTACTCATTCATTCATTATTTGTAACCATTTATCCAGTTCAGGGTCACGGTGGGTCCAGAGACTACCTAGAATGCACACTGGATGGGGCGCCAGCCCTTCACAGGGATACACACACACACATATTCACTCACAGCTACGGACACTTTTTGAGTCACCAATCCACCAACATTCATCTCAGTTCATGCTTTTCAAAATTTGGTGACAACATTTCAACAACTTCGACAGCCACGAGCAGAGAGAGAAAGCCTCATCTACTGAACCAAGATGATTTTTTTACCCATTTACTGACACTAGTGATTCGAAATACATCAGACTGATTTTTTTTTGCATGCAACAAACTGTAGAACTAGAAAAACTGTGAGGAAACGCATTCAGAGTTTTGTAAAAGGTGCTTTTTTATTAAAATTGTGAACATCACCTTTAAGCTAAAGATAAACTTTATAAGATTTTGTATTTTTGCTCCTGGGCTCCCCCTACAGTTGTAGAATGTGACTGACTTTTACAGCACTGTCATGAAATCAAAAGGGTGGTGTAGTGAGGTGGGGTGATATCCTACCCTCCTCTAAAAATTACAATGTGCAGTTTCTGCAGTGCTACGCCTAGAGTAGCAACAATTACTACATCTTTACTACATGTCAGTGAAAAATCACAATGATTTAGAAGCTGTACATTTAAGGCAATAAATCTACTTAGTGTAACTTTAACTGAGAAATCCTTCTATGTGGAATATGTCCAGAAACAAGACTCTGACATGGTAAACACTGCACTACACATAAAATGTAAGGTGCTTGTACCCAAAGTGGGAAAAGAACACAGTCTGTGGATACATGCTTCTTGTTTGAGCTGAATTTTGCAGAGTATTTTTCTTGGACTCTCAGACCCAGTGTAAAGCCAACCCCTGAGTCTTTGCTGATTTAACCCTGGGGCAGGGGAAAGATTTTAACTGCTGGTGGCCTGCAGTCCCTCAGAGTCCAGTACTGCAGACTGAGTGGTGCCTTGCAGTGTGTCATCACACTGTTCCCAGGGGGTAGACAGTTATCACTCTTGTTCTCCTTTACCTGTGGGCCAACAAACCAACCATAGCAAATGCCCATCACCCAGAGAGTCAGGAAGCTAGAGTTAGAAGTTTTATTGTTGTATCGTTACATTGTACAATATATTTCAAGACTGAAACATGAGAGGTATGGAGAGCAGGGCACAACGTATTATGTGTTATTATGTGTACACCTGCCCCTCCAACACTTCCTCTGAAATAAAATGTATCAATTTGCCCTCTGTCTCCGTTTGCTGCAGTAACAGCTTCAGCTCTTGCTAAGAGTACAATTTCGTGAGGATTTGATGGCATTGAGCTACAAAGCCATTAGTGAGATCAGGTACAGATGTAAAACGATTAGTTTTGAAAACTCGACTCCAACTCATCCCAAAGATACTAGAATGAGGCGCCATGTATCCACTGATCCACAGCCCAGTGCTGTGGGGCTTTATTCCCCTATATATATATATATAGTCTACATTGGGCAGGATGGTGGTGCAGTAGGTAGTGTTGCAGTCACACAGCTCCAGGGACCTGGAGGTTGTGGGTTCAAGTCCCGCTCCGGGTGACTGTCTGTGAGGAGTTTGGTGTGTTCTGCCTGTGGGTTTCCTCCAGGTTATCCCGTTTCCCCCCACTGTCTAAAAACACATGTTAGAAGGTGGATTGGCAACTCAAAAGTGTCCGTAGGTGTGTGTGTGTCACTCTGTAAGGCACTGGCGCCACCTCCAGTGTTCCCACCTTGCACCCAGTGATTCCAGGTAGATTCTGCACCCACCGTGAACTGGATAAGCGCTTACAGACAATGAATCAATGAATATTATATAATGGCTTTGGGCACTGTGATCTGAGATGCCAACTGAATCTGTGCCATCTGTGTCCATAATGTGGGTGTATGGAAGCAGATGAATCCACTAATTATGAGATGTTCACAAACCGTTGGACGTACACTTTTACAATCTTCAAATGTAAGTGTAAAATGACACTAAAATATTATAAAAATACATTAAAAACGACAGGAAAAAGACACAACCCCAAACATGGCCCAGGCCTATTGCACGGAATCACACACTCACAGTTTCTCTCTCTCTCTCTCTCTCTCTCTCTCTCTCTCTCTCTCACACACACACACACACACACACACACACACAAAACTGTGGACAATTGTGTGAGGAAATTGAAGCCATGCAGGCATGGGCAGAACACAACAAATTCTTCACAGACAGTTAAGGCATTCTGACCCTGTTTAACCCAATATTCTGGAGCTTCATAGCTGCAGAACTACCTGTAGTGCAAAATTGCTGCCCTAAATTAAGTTTTCAGCAAATAATATTCATTTAAAAAAAGGCAGGTAAAGTTAAATAAATAAATAAATAAATAAATAAATAAATAAATAAATAAATAAAAATAAATAAATGAAATAAAAATAAAAAAGGTGTGAAGGACAGAAGCATAGTACTCAGGGTTTGACATGAGTTATTGGAAATCAACAGAACACATTAACCTTATGTGTATTACGCTGATGGAAGTGTAAAGCCATAGAGGAAAAGGTTTAGTAATTTCATTGCAAGCCACTGCTGAAGTCTCATGTGAGGTGAAGAAGGTTGCTGGGATTTTTAAACGTGGAAAAACCTGCTGTTTGGAGCATTGACAGAATATTGCAGTAACTGGGTTAATCATAAAACCAGTGTATATAAATAACAGCAGAAATTACTCATTAAACAGAGCTAATAAGGATGCCATAATAAGCTCCCTGTGCATAAACTCACATTACTCCCTGGGCACTAGTTAACAGTAGGACTTTTATTCAGCGGTAAGTGGGGGATAAGCAGCTCCTGAGGGCGTTATATTTAATGATAGTCATTATGGTTGGGGCAGTAACAGAAGGCTGTTCTCTCTCCATCTGAAGTCCTCCGGGCTGAACTGTATTTACTTAACAGCTGGCCAGAGAGCACAGGTTAATGGCTCACTCACTCACACTCACACACACACTTACTTCAGTTAGAGGTTTGTGTTATTTGACTATAACCGCTCTTAGTTGCACTCTGTAAATTGACTCTAGGCCTTGTCTGGCTTTTATTCATTTTTCTAGATGGGATCATCAAATTATAGACCCCTGAGCAGAAATATTAAGTGGGTTCTGAAGTGGCTACATTTTCTTTTTGTCTTTTTTGGTGGTGAGAAAAACATGCATTATACAATCCATTGTTTCTTTATGAACTATACAACCAGGAACCATGAATAATAAGATTTCCATTCTCCTAGGACATCTTAGAAGACGGTGCTGGAATGGTTCTCTAAGGATGCAATGGCTTTTTGTCACATAAACAAGCTTTGATGTTGGATGACGAGTTCTGGATCAAAAACATAACTCCAACTCATCCCAAAAGTGTTGGAATGTACTCCATCTTTCCAGAGGAATCAGAGACAAATAAAAGGAGATTTATATGTCTCCAGTTCATGCTTGGCACTGGGCATGGTGACCTTATGGTAGATGCTTCAAAATATCCTATTTATTTCATGCTTGTAGTGTCCCAAACAACCCGTGAGATTATGTCAATCTTGTAAATTTACAAACAAATCAATTTATTTAGAAAAAGAAAGTCAACATTCCCCCATGTTTCAACCCACACTTCCTTCCAAAAGTTTTACTTTGAAGTCAATGGAATACATTTTTTATTTATTTAATTTAATTTTATTTATTTAATTTACTTGTTTGGCGGTCATGTTTTCTGTTTGTCTTTAGGATTTCATGTCCCTTAATCTGCAGTTAAACATGTCATGGTTTTTTTGTGTTGACAGCCATTTTAGCTAAAGCTAAGGGTCTTATTGTTTAGCGTAAAGAACATTCAGGATATGGAGGTGGCTTATGGTTATTATTTAGTGGGTAAATACATGTGAATCTGCTATAAACTTGTTACGACCCTTTTATTTTTTGCATTTAAAAAAATAAAGACTGGCTGTTGTGTTTGAAATAGGTCCATCTTTTATTTAATATCCATCAAAGATTAAAGGTGTTTTTATTGTTTGATCAAGCAAACAGATGAATAATTATAAACTGCACCAGTCAGTGGCCGTGAAATGTTGCTCTAATAAATGAAGCAAGTTAAAGTGAACATGTATCGATTTTATTAATGGATCTGATTACACCATACTTATTTTATGTACCCTTTACTGGGCTTAACAACAAACATATCTTTAAATTTGATAATTAGTTTGTATTATCTTAAATATGTGCAAAATCTGCAATCACAAACGCTTGTGAATCAGTAAAAGAAGAACATTTATAGGAAATGTTTCCCCACCTTAGAAACGGCTAATCATCTATGAAGGATTCACTCTAGATGTTGAAATGTTGCTTTGAGCAACTGATGACGTTTGATAATGAGAACATAATGAGGGACTGATTAGTTCTGGATCACAAACTCCACTCCAGTGCATCTTGAAGGTTGAGATCTATAACTCCAGAGAAAACGGCTATGAGGATTTATCCCCTATAGCTCATGCTTGCTACTGAGCATGGTAAACTTAGCTTTGTGTACAGCTCTTCCACAGCATCATATTTTATTTCATGCTTGTCTGTGAGCCTATACAAGCTATGTGCACCCAGCTGAATGTCAGTATCTCTGATAGGTGCTGAATTCACCTCTTACAAATGTTCTCCGCATACACAGTAAATTCATCAGTGTTAAATCAACATTATTAGTGTTATATTAACACTGTTAGTGTAATATTTTAACACTCTCAGTGTTGATTTAACACTGGTGAAATTACTGTGTATATTCTCATAGAAATCACACAGCTTCTTTCCTTTGATAATCAGACAATGCTTTCACTAAAATCAGTCCTTGCCTTTTCATTATGAGCTTGTACCAGGACTGCTAACATTCATGCATCTCCTGATGTGCTGAATTCAACCTGTAGAAGCCAAATCTGATGAGTGAAGAGAATGAGAATGAGACCTGATGGAATCCAAGAAAAGGAGAATGTTTCAGCTGGGAATGGAAAATTATAATATCAAGCCTATTCAGATCACATGCTTTGGGCTTCCTTTCCCAGACTGAAATAGCTTCTGCTCCGTTAAAGAGCAGTATACGGTCCGATTTGTCTGGGGGGAGTTACTTGAATGGTTAATGCATAAAGAACGAATGTAGTCTTATAAATCTGACAGATTTTCCTCCACATTTTGAAGCAAACACTCATTGGCAGCAAACGACTCCCCGTTGAGAGGTGGGGGTTTTCATACGGGAATGAAATACATCCCAAGAGGAAAAATAACACTTCAAATACTTCAGGTCCATGATAAACAGTCATGGGCAGCCTAGACCGTTCTCAGAAACAATCCTATATATACATACACTTGTTTTTAGAAGTGTTTCTTTAAGACATTGAGGCTGTGACATAATGAAGGCCATATTTACCTGTTTATAAGTAACATAGCTATGTTGTTTTGGGCTGATCATATTTGTGTATGACGAGAACCTTATTACCCATGAGACCTAGCTTACTACAGGCACCAGCAAGTCGGAATAATGTCCATGAGTGTCTGGATCACTATTTGGCATCTCCACTATGGGTTTTGTGCTTCCCCTGTTCATGTAAGTGTGCTATACGTTATTGGTCCCTGCTAGAAATGCACACATGCACATATCCTCAGCAGTAAATATAAAGCAAAACAAAGGAAATGCTGTTCCTAATGGTCTGGTCTGTGTAGCTGTATTGTGACAGTATTAAACCCATTCTGATGAGGCTCGTCCACTTTTTGTATATGACTAAGTAATCTTATTTTAAACAACGTTCACCATTATTTGGACAAAGTAGCTATTTAAACCGAAAGAGAGAAAACAAGTGATGATTAAAGGCAACATCAGTGATTGTGGAGAAACACTGTTCTCATTTGTTTGCGTTCAGAAGCTCCATGCTTTTAAAGGTGATACGGTATGTTTGAGGGAATAAAATGACAGTTGTTTGTACGTGGCTGAAGTTAAAATTGACTGTAAGATTTACTTTTTTATTTACTTTTGACTGTAAGATTTACTTTTTTAAAATTACTCATTTACTTAGTGTTTTTTAATTTTGTAGCATGCCTGGTCTGTTTACTTTCATGCAGTTAGCGCTCTCCTGAATTTAGAGTCAGTACAGCAAAAACATCCTCATATAAAATGTATAAAAAGTACAGGGTGTGCTAGTCGTATGTTGATATGAAGTTTCATGTGTGTTCCACTGCAAAACATTTCACAGTACTTGTCTTTACTAAACCTATTTCACACTGTCCCAAGAACTTTAGACAAAAGAAAGGTTGTTGCCTCATGAACTGCATTAAATATATTATTTATTGTTGAATACAAAAGCCATAACATTTTTTTTACATCATAAATATCACTAGACAACAGACATTTTACAAAACAGTGATAACTCTTGTGCGATAGTAGCTTGAAGAAGGGCAAAAAGTAAACATTAAACTGGTACATTCTTCAACACTGTACACATGCCATGGATTAAGCAGATTTGGAATGGTTTGTTGTCTGTATTTATATTAATGCATGCAGTTTTTTTTACATTCTTCTGACAGGGAAGCCTACAGATGGGTAGAATGAAGCTCTAGATTAGCAGATTGTTTACATCATTTAACTCCCATGGTATTTCAGCATGTAGTGTTAGTAAAGCTGTGTCTAAGCCAAGTGAGAGTTGTCATTGCCAGCTTCCAAAGAAAAGTCAGGAAAGTCAGATTTACCTCACAATAAAGTGGCAGTGCCCACAAAACAAGGTACAAGTTCATTTTTACTGTTGTAACAAATCCTTGTGTCTCCAAAATAAAAAATTCACAAAACTGTTTTAAATTGTAATGCAATAAATAATTTCTGCATTAACTTTCAAGTAATTGTAGACCACTTCTATTGGTCCTGTCATCTCATTTTACAGTGTGCAAATTTGCTTGTTTTTTCACTTAATTTACTTCATATAATCTAACTGCTTCATCCTGGCACTGGGTCTGGAGCCTACCTGGAATCACAGGACTCAAGGCAGAAACACACCGCAGACAGGGTGCCATTCCATGTGCCATTCCATTTCATGTTTTTATTTTATGGGATTTGCAAACATTTTAGGGAGTAAACATTTACAGTTTACTGAAAAACATTCCAATTAAAATGTTCCAGAAATATGTGTGTATTTGTGCACAGTGCTATCTCTGAATTACCACTATCTACTCTTCTACTTTACAAATAAAAAGGCACTAACCAAACAGCTAGTTAACTACATTGTAAACACTTTTTATGAGCCATTTAGAAGCCCATAGCTTAAACTTGAGTACTAGGAGCATCCACTTTTCACTTTTCTCTGCATTTTAAGTTTAAAAAAAAGTTCTCAGTGGTTATGAACACAGCTTTATAACCAAATAACAGAAATAAATAAATAATAATAATAAACTGTATATCTGCATCATATTACTTACACATGTACATTTACATTTAAAGATGGGATTAGATCTGAAATATGTCAAAGGTATTTAAAAAAAAAAAAAAAGTTACAGCTTTGATGATTTCTTTTGAAATCTGACTGCCCAAATGAGCCCATTAGGTCACGTGTCAACAGGATATTTTTGCTCGAGTGCTTGATATTCAAAAACATATTTTATATTTTACTAATGGGTTTCATTAATAATGTACATTGGACACTTATGTGAGCACACAGTAAATTCATCCGTGTTAAATCAACACTTTTATGACACTAACAGTGTTAATGTAACACTAATAGTGTTGATTTAACACGGGGGAATTTACTGTGTATACTATATGGTGAAAAGTTTGTAAACCCTGCATACGGACATACATTATGAACACACAGCTTTTAAACTCTCCATAGAAAGAATTTCCCCATGCTCAATGCCAATCATAAACAGTATAAACGGCATTGTCTGAAGTAACGGAGCTCCGTCCAGGGACGAGCTGGAGTGGTGTGTACGGAGTACTCATCCACATCAGTACCTGACCTAACCAATGCTCCCATGGCTGCATGCCATCAAACACTTACAGCAATGTCCCAGCATCTAATCTTAAGAACAAACCCCTGATTAATTCCTTTTCATTCAGAAGAAACAATGAATAAACAGGTGTCCACAATTTTCCACAAGTTTTGACCATACAGTGTAGCATGTGCAGAGAGCTGCCAGAAGGGAGCAGTGCAAGCTGGCATTAAAAAAACATGCATTCTTTCTGCGTTACAGTGCTGTCTGCAGAGGAAAGGCATATTGTACACAGTAAATCCTGTTAGAATTGCATTTTGATGTATTACATTTTGAAGAACTAAGGACACTATTAAATGATAAGGGTTTATCAGAATTGGAGCCCACGAACATGTTTGGCGACTATAAACATTCATTATACAGGGAGCAAGACAACATTTTTAAACAACACAAACCAGTACGACAGACACAATAGCACAAACAAACTATACAACACAGAAAGAACAAAGTTCACAGTTTCAACACCACAGCTCAGACATATGTATTTTTCAAAGCTCACAAATAGACTTCAGATTGCACTGGAATTATCCATACACATATTTACCATCAAATATATAACATTAAAGGAGCACTCAGTCAGTCTTCACAATATGGAACGGATAATGTTCAGGCACCTAATAGCCTGAATATGTCTGGGTAGATGCGCTAAACTTAAATCTTAAAACAGGGCTGCACCAGTGTGGGACATAAATTAGTTAATTCAAGGGACTACAAAGAATTTAAAGTGCACTTAAAACATGTAAAAACTATATTAGATTACATTCATAAATTTAGTTTTAGTGGTAAAACTGACTGACTGCTCCTTTCAGCTTAAAGTCCTGTGAAGTTCTGCAGTGAAGTTCTGCAGTCTGTTCAGTGCTTTGTCTGCATTATTTAAACCCATCATCACCTACAGTCAGGAAAGTCAGTACCTCCTAATTCCCCCCCAAAAAATCTTGGTGGTTACATCATTCCTTAGATAAACACAGTTTTGGGAATTTATATGTTTTCTTGGACATTTCTCCACTGGGTTCAGAAAGTTCCCTGGGGGAAACTGTCAAGATTTGGCAATGTCCATAGTTGTGCCCACAGAGAGAGATTGAAAAATAACGTGAGATAAAAAAAAAGAGTGAGAATGTGAGCAGTAAAAGCAGACGTATATAAAAATATAAACCAAGATTTGTAGATACTGTGGAGTTCTTCACTACAAGGGAAACCATCTTGAACCTAATGTTGATGGAATGTATTTAATCTATTTAGTTTTCATTTGCTTAAGTGAATTTATATAGTGGATTGGCGACTGGAAAGTGTCCGTAGGTGTGAGTGTGTGAGTGAATGTGTGTGTGTCTGTGTTGCCCCTCCGGGGTGTATTCCCGCCTTGCGCCCAATGATTCCAGGTAGACTCTGGACCCCACGCGACCCTAAATTGGATAAGCGGTTACAGATAATGGATGGATGGATGGAATTTATATAGTAAGCATTTCTTAATCCGTTAACAGAAAATTGGTTTCAAATCAGTTTAATGTTCAATGAATTAAAGCTTGAAACAAGCCCAAATGATGAAATACTAGATTCAAAACTCTCAAAGAACAGCATGATTTACCTCATAATATTCTTACAGTGCATTTGAATCTGGACACAGTTGTGCACTCCTGCGCACTGGATGGAAACAAAGGCTAAGGGATTAAACTGCAGAATGTCAGATTCGTTGTGAATATATCTTCAAATAATAATTACCACTGATACCACATTCCTCACTTTAGAGGAAACATATTAAAATACTATTGGCCACTGGGGCATTTCTAAGCCAGCTGTGCTGTAGGATAATTATTTCATCAACCACTCTTGGTTGAGTTGTGAGCTTAGCTAACGTTCAGGAAAACCACAAATGTTTCGATTCAAAAAGAAAGACATAAACACTTTATGGGAGGGTAATTCACAAGGCTACATGACACCTACGTTAGCATTTCATGATGACTGACATAAACCTACAAAAACATCTACAAGCATATGTTCATAATAAAACTGCTTTAGTCACTTTCAGTCTAAAAGTGTTATGACAACGGACGCTTTGACTGGAAGAAGGCTTTGAAGATTCTTAAGCAGGTTTATGTTAGTTGTCATTAAAGGTTTATGTACAGTAGGTGTCATGTAACATTGTGAACGGCCACTCACAGTGAAGTGTTACCAGAATAAAACGATCAAAAATAACATCAAGGACATGGACACATTTGTAGTTAAGACAGCTGTAAAGAAGAAAAAAAAAGGGTTTACCACAAGACACAAACCATTAGTCAGCCTCCAAGAAATAAATGATGTGGTCATACATTTAAACTTATATCTATAGGTTTTGTGGACAGGGGACTCATCTGAGAACTTTAAAAAAAAAAAGACAGCATATAGTGTCACATAACGCTGTCCAAACAACATGAATCTTGATGCCTTTCAATTTGTATTTAAGTCCCTTAAATACAGCAGGTGAGTATGAATAAATTCATAAATGTTAGACTAATAAAAAGTAATGATATGCTCCTGTATTGATTTACGATATTATTCGGCAAATGAACAAAAACAACTCACTTAACTGCACCTGATGCAAACAAATGCATTGGATAGTGATTAATCTTACAATGTTCAATGTTGTATGGTCTATTTTAGAGCCAAAAGTGTAATATCTGAAACTGTCCTTACAACATGAAATCGACTTAGTGTTTATTTACATTTTTTAAACACAAAACTAATGTCCAAAACAAGCTGGAACAAATCAAGCCGTTATATAACAGGTCTGGCATAGCATCACAAGTGTTTGGTGCTGTCTATGGAGTGATGTCTATTGAAGACTGTTGGAGACTCATTGGAATTGCAACATCTGGTATTAAATAGTAGGTAAATGTTCATTTGTCCAGTTAGTTTAGATCACTGGTAATTGCCATAAAGATTGAGGAGGGGTCTGTGTATCAACTGAAATGTGATTTCTATAAAAAAAACAAAACAGTTATAGGTATCATTAAATATATTTCTGCATCTATGCCTTAGGACATTCTGCACCTATCCCTTACTGTTTCAAGTCCAGTTCACTGACGTACAAACAAGAGAAATCAAAATAAGAAAGACTGTGTATGTTACTGTCCAATTAATGCACTGCGTTGGTTTATATATATTTTTTTAATATAAGAAAAGGCTGACAAACAATCACATGGTCCTCAATGGCTCTAAGAGCTTAAAAAAACCCTAACTTTCACAAACAAGGTGCTACAGTATAAACTTTACAGTTTTCACACTTAAAAAAAGTGACAGAATGCACTTGTGTCAGGTGGAAAAAAGATTTGGTATGAAGATTAGTGTCCCTCACTGTGTTGCGACACTCTGGGTGTTGGCAGCTGTATGGTGTCTTGTGTCAAACAGTTCTTGTGTTGTACGTTACAACGCTGCGGGTGAGGACATTGCTTAAGGTGACTCTGAATTTATGAACAAATTGTAAAGACATTTTGTATTAAAAATAGTACCGTAGGAATGGTACTCTACAACATACTCTACAGATTAAAACATGTTCCCGAGCTGAAAGCCTCTCAGTGACATCAAATCTATTTAAACATGATTCAGGAACAAGTTAAAAAATAAAAGTACACCACCTGCCTTTGTCTTTAAATGTTCTGACCACATGAACGCAGATGTATCACCAGTCATTTAAATTTATTAAGTTTAAGTTTTATTCCTCAATGTGTGTTGGTGTTTTTTTAAATGTGCGTATCACTTTTTTTTGAAAGAGAATACAGCAGTTTCAGCATTTTTTAGAGTGGCACAACTATGGGGCATGTAAAGAAACACAAATAAAGTAGTGGAAAATATGCACAGAAGTGAGGTAGATGACACAAAACAGATGCATGTGAAAACTTAAATATGAAAGTGTACTCTCTGCGTTTCCATTTCCTCACTCGGGAGCACTTACCAGAAAGATGATTTGTAGTATTTGTTTTTTTAAATGCCTCATCTCTTTGGCATATCAGTCTCAGTGGAATGTGTTTGGGCTGATGAGGTGGCTCATGGTACACTTGTGAGTTTTTTATTACAGTTTCCATTAGAGTCCGTTCTATCGGCAGAAATGCATCCCTCTTTCTCACAGCCTCCCTCGGCTGGGTCACTGTCATCAGAGCTGCACTTGCTCCGTCCCTGGCGCTCACTCTGCCAGCTGTGCCCGCTGTATTTGTATCCATTGAATGTCTTAGGGTTGGGGTTCCGAGCCCTCTTCAGGCATAGGATCTCCTTAAAGGCGTATCTAAACTCTGGGCTCCTGCAATAGATGAGTGGGTTGAAAGCAGAGTTGGCATAGCCAATCCAGTTCAGAATTTTGTACGGGTTTTCCATGTTTTCCAACTTGTGGATGCTCACCACCACATTTAACACAAAGAAAGGAAGCCAGCATAGTGTAAAGATGCCCATGATGATCCCCAGGGTCTTTAGAGCCTTGTGTTCCTTCAGACAGAACTTGGGTTTCTTGATGATCTGGACCTCGCTGCCCCCTCCTGAGTTGCTGATCTCCTGCTGACATCCGTTCTGGTGGAAACGTCCCTCGCTCCTGACGATTTTCTTCAGCTGTTGTCTGGCTTCCTGGAAAACCCGACTGTAGACGAACACCATGATGATCAGTGGGATGTAGAAGGAGATGATGGAGGAGATGATGGTGTAGGTTTGGTTGGGCTGGAACTCGCAGCAACTGGTGTCATTCATGCACTGAATCGCCTTTGGATCGTTTGAGATCCACCACTTCAGGTGGATGGGCAAATAGGAGATGAGTCCTCCAATGATCCACACCAGCAGGACAACGACCCGAGCCTTGCACTTGGTCAGCATTGACTGGTAGCGAAAAGGAGAGGTAATGGCCAGGTATCGATCCAGGGCGATGACACAAAGCGTCTCAATACTCGCAGTCACACAGAGCACATCTGTGGCCGTCCAGAATTCACACCAGAACCTTCCAAAGTACCACGTGCCGAGGATGATGTGAATGGCACCAAATGGTACCACCACAAGGCCCATGACCAAATCAGCACAAGCCAGCGACATAATAAAGCAGTTAGTCACATTCTGAAGCCTCTGGAAACGTGCAATAGCTGTGATGACCAGAACGTTGCCCAGGACGATGGCCAAGACCAGCAGAGACATGGCACTTCCAAGAAGAACCATCTGGAGCTCAGTGTAACCAGAAAAGTTAGTTGCGTTAGAAGAGTTCTGTGAAGGACTCTCTGAGACTTCCATGATCTTAAAAGAAAAGGAATAAAGAAAGAAAACACAAAGAAAGATTTTTGAGCAAAATATTTTCAAACCAGAGCCTAAGAAAATAAGCACTAAGTGTTAAAAAAGTAAACAATCTACAAACCTTCTGCTTCTTGGTTTCCTCCCATGCAAAGTAACAAACAAATCTCTAGCTTTGGAGAGTTTAACTAGTTCCTGTTTGATTGTTCTTTACATGTTCTCTCTCTCTCTGCCTCTCTCTCTCTCTCTCAAGCCCTTGCTTGCTCTAATCCCCTCTTGCACTCTGTCTCATTTACGCACATACACACTCCGTGTACGCACAGCTCCACTGAATGTGGCTCTCAGACCATTTGTCAGTGCTTTTATAACATTCTGTCATGACATCACAGCTGATCTGTAGCCAATGAGCTGCCTGCTCTGTAGCTAGAGTTGAAGGCTCATTGTACAGCTGCAAAACAACAGGCAGACATATGCACCATTTCAACATTATATCAATAAATATATTTTTTCCATGATTAAATTTTGTAGTTTGACATTTCCAAAATTTAGCTTTTAAAACATTAACTTTACAATTATGTTTTTACCGCCCATGTATATAAACAAACTTGAAAGAATTCAGTTGTATGTGTACCTTGTGCTATCTCAGTCCCAGAAACACTGGATCTAGTGGAGGTAGAAGATTTATTTATATACATTTTATATAGAATTCAACACTTTAATGCAGCAAATATTTTTGTTTAGCAAAACCTAGACTCTAACTTTGCCCTGAAGTCCCATTCATCTTTTAGAAAGGAAAAAAAGTGAAAGAAAGCAAGGATTGGGGGGAGTTTAAATGTTATTAAAAGACACAAACAGGAAAACCATGCAGAAACTAGCAGACCACCAAAACTAATCCCCATTAGATAAACAGCACTCTTTTAGAAATAACCCCACCACAACTGGGCATCTGAAATGTTTACAAACATGTAGATGTCTTAAAAAACTAAAAGCAAAGAATAGAATCATTGATTCTATTGATTGCTAAAATGTGTTTTCAACATTCTGCAGAATAATATCAGAGGGTATTAAGACACTAAAGACACTGTCTAACTCACAACAACTGTGCACTATTTCATGGATCAATTCCTAAAAATGTTCTTTGTGTTGCAAATAATTCTTGCCTACGTTTTGGAAGAAACATGTCCATCCATGTTGTGTGACTGCTGGCCCTTTATTTCCATGGCATTATTAGAAATCTGACACATTCAGCCATGGAGAAAGCAAAGCTCAATTGTAATTTAACTGCATAAGATGTCAGAATATTTAGCCTGGTAGGAACACATGTCCCATTTTGAGTACGTTGAGGAGGTACACAAAGGTCCATCTGAAAAATCAATCAGCTTTTATTCTAATTACATTCGCTCAAAGTGCTCTCACTCGTGATAAAGCGGAACCTGTCTGTTACAGTAGAGGATAAAATGTAATAATGATAATGTAAAATGCAATAAAAACCAAAAATTTGTGATTTGTTATAGGCTTAGTTTTATTTAATTATAAAAGCACAAAGAAAAAAATTGCGGTTTCACTGAACTTGATGGTACTTTGTGAATTTCATTCAGTTTAGATTTAGGCTTCAAAAAATGGTTACACCATCTTTCCTTTCACTGTAATACCACTTGGGAATTGAGGGCACCAATTATTACATTTTTGAAGTGGAGGTTTTGTAAATGTTCAAGAGAATTAAAAGATATTTTAAAAAACATATATCGCAATTTACAAATGTCACAACTTTTCTAGAAATGGGTTTTGCATTTCAGTGTTAGTGACACATTCATTCAAAAATCATTCAAATGAGTGTACAAAGATAGACATAATATTAAAGGAGCAATACATAATACATTTACTGTACTAAATGTAAAATGAGCCAGAACTGTCATCAGAGATTAAGGAAACATGGTACGTTTAAGCACTGGTATCACAAAAGTGTGCTCTATTTTAAGAACTGTCTATTCTAGAGTGGAACTCCTTTTGCGATTCGACTTGGGATCCTGTCCACTGCCCAATCCCCAGTACTATTTCCACGCCGAGTTGCCAGGTATGCCACGCAGTAGCAGACAAACAGCATGCTGCAGCCATGGAAGCAAGAAAATGAACAGAGATAACAACAGATTCTACTACCTTTCTTTCAAGGAGGGGAAGTTCAATTTCGGCCTACATCATAAAATGTGTTGGTTTATTTATACGTAAATTCTACCCTCCGTTCCTTTTTAAGAAAATGATCTGTGACCCTGTCGTACCAACAAGGCGTCTTTTCCAGGGACTTGACTTGTGTCCTCTCAGTGGCCAGCAGAGCTAGGCTTCTTAAACAGCCTTGGCCCATGTGAAGTGTGTCCGCCTGTGCTCCCACGGATCTTTACACCAAAGGATCGCTGATTCGTTCATTTCGCTGTCAATCAAAAAGGGATTCAGCCTCAGACAGATCATCCAATCATCATGCAGAAGCTGAGCGTCCGTGCCAGCCGAGGCCCGCCCACTGCCCCATAGACCCCCAGAGATGCTGAGCGTCCGATGGGCGGGACAAAGCCCAGCATTCATCCAATGACTTGTCTCGTTTCGCTGCACTTCGCTGCTTTGCTATTGAACTCTGTTAAAAATTGCAAGCACATACATTTGTAGTGCAGGACTCATCATTGCTTTGCATTTTCAAAGTCCTTGTACTTGTCTTACGCTCACTGGTGTAGGTTCAGGACACTGAACTACCTGTGTAGGATTTGCATCTGGGGAGGATGGGGGTGGAGTAGACAACTCTCTCCCATGTATTGGACTGCAGTAGCCATTTTAAAAGCATGCTGTATTACATGCATGCTTCTTTAAATGGAACTCTGGAGTAGCTCAAGTAGCTGCACCTTAGCTAAAGGTCATCATGCTCAATACCAAGCATATGGTATTGGCTGCCCCCCAGCAATTGGCTGCCAAACGTCCTGTTAATGCCCTTGTTTTCAGAAGAAATCCTGGATGAGCTGGTGTTCAACAGGCAGCTGGGAGTATGTTGTGACGTGTCATACGATATCCATGCGGTGTGTGGGTCAGAGCCTCTGCTGTTGTTATCAAAGCTGGCTGCTCTCCCTGAGGATCAAACAGCCTTCATTTGCTAAGGCATGTGCATTATCACAGACCTCATTACTGTCCAACACATGTGGAAGGGACCAGAAGAAAAGTGTATTTCTAATCCTCTTATCTCTACAATGTTCTTGCTCAAAATACACCCGAACACCCCGCTAGGCTTGACCATAATGTTGTTGCCAAAGACAACAACAAGGAAAAATAGAAGGCTGACATATACCAGGAAACTGCAGCTCTGGGACAGGGGCACAGATGACATGTTGTGTGTATATTCAGCTCGGTAGCGCGTTTGTATTGGCTCTGTGTCACTGTTCTTCACTGTAAGTGCATAGCTCTTCAGTCTTGTTCTTGAACGAGATGGAGAAATTACATCTGCATAGAACATAATGTGCCTTACCTGCTCTCCCAAGGAACAATCTGCCCATAATTGATGCCAACGTGTGCAGTTTATGGGCTGTGTTTGAAAAGAAATTCAGTGTTGCTCGACATTGCATGCATTTTGTTTTTATTTTTCTAAATGTCCGTGCTCTGTTTATGTATTTTCTTTTATTGCATTATTTGAATTGTTTTAAATTACTTTTATTATTTTTATTCTTGCTCCTAATTTAACTTTCTTTTTTATTGTTTCTTTAGACTCTGTAAAGCACTTTGAATTGCCCCTGTGTATGAATGGTGCTCTATAAATAAACCTGCCTTGCCTCTTTCCATAAGGATGACATGGTGGCGCCTCAGGTAGTGTCGCTGTCACTCTACTCCAGGGTCATGGGGTTTTGGGTTCAATCCCTGCCTTGGGGAATTGCATGTGAGGAGTTCTTCCTGTATCTGCCCAAGCTTCCTCCGGTTGCCAAAACACATGTGGGTAGGTGGATTAGCTGTTCAAATGTGTCCATAGGTGTGAGTGAATATTTGAGCATGTGATGCACTGAAAGAAACTGGTGCCCCATTAAGTGTGATTTCCAGCCTTGTGCCCAACGATTCTAGGTAGGTTCTGGACCTTCCATGATCCTGAACTGTATAAGCAGTTACAGACAATGAATAAATGCTTCTTCTATTTGCTGCCATTTTGCCACACCCCTCACATGTCTTTGGCCCTGCCCCGTGTTATTTCCCAGGTGTTTTTTGTTTGCTCCTCCCTGTACATATTCATTGCCTTGGTCCTGTGTTTTCAAAAATGTGCAGGGGCAAGACCACGGCAGACACTTGGACTGTTGCCCCACTTACAAACTCCCCCTAAACAATAATTAGAATATGCAAAAGTGCTGTATAAGGGCGGCACGGTGGTGCAGCAGGTTAGTGTCGCAGTCACACAGCTCCAAGGGCCTGGAGGTTGTGGGTTCGATTCCTGCTTCGGGTGACTGTCTGTGAGGAGTTGGTGTGTTCTCCCCGTGTCCGCGTGGGTTTCCTATGGGTGACTGTCTGTGAGGAGTTGGTGTGTTCTCCCTGTGTCCGCGTGGGTTTCCTCCGGGTGCTCCGGTTTCCTCCCACAGTCCAAAAACACATGTTGGTAGGTGAATTGGTGACTCAAAAGTGTCTGTAGGTGTGAGTGTGTGAGTGAATGTGTGTGTGTTGCCCTGTGAAGGACTGGCGCCCCCTCCAGGGTGTATTCCCGCCTTGCGCCCAATGATTCCGGGTAGGCTCTGGTCCCACCGTGACCCTGGGTTGGATAAGCGGTTACAGATAATGAATGAATGAAAAGTGCTCCATATGTGTATAATTTCAGACACATACTATTGCCACATGTTTAAACCTGACTATATCGAAAATTGTGTATTTCTGTGCAACAAATGCACCCAATTTTTAATCAAGCAAATTTCATAGCCTTGTAATTTTTTTAAGTGGACGTCAGAGGAAACACCTCTGACTATGAAGGTAGAAGTTCCAATGATCCCAATAACTTTAAATCCCCCCATATACCACCCCTTATACACAATTATTCTCCAAAATCTCTGACATCAACAATTTCAGCTCCAGCTTCGTGCACAGCACACCTCTGATTTTCTTGCAGCTTCTATATTTTTGCCAGAAGCTTATAATGCAGCGTCTGGGATTACCCTGTCTGTCCTGAAGAAACCTGTTTAACATTCTGCTGTCAACTTTCTCTCTAACTGCCCTGTTAAAAATATGACCATGTGGCAGAAATTTGATGCAAAGAAATAACAAATTAATATTTCATTTATAATCAACAAATAGAATTTTTTCATTTATTCAAACCTTAGAAAAACACTTCAAAATAACTTATTAAAATGTGCAACATAATGGGTTTTATTTTCTGAATGCACCAGTCCAAAGCCAAACTTAGGTTTAAACACAAATTAGATTCATATTTTCAAACCTCAGAAACACTTCAAATCATGTTCCAAATTCCATACATGAAGCATATAAACAGGATGTAACCTAATTTGCTCCCAGCTTTTTTTTTTCTAATAAAATCATGTGACCAGGACAGAAATAAACACACTGCTTTTGCAGATGTGTCTTGTGATTCTGTGCATTTCAGAAATATCATTCCCCTGCATAATGCCATGTGAGATTTACTGCTTTGGCATGTTCCATGGAATAGTGTTCTGGGGTCATAAACCTGTGGCAAGCAAGCTCTAAAGTCCTGGAAGTAATATCTGACTCCAAGCCGTGCTTAATGTTGTTTTCCTGCATTCTGTATTTTACATTGAAAATCATTGATGTGGATTTGCCATTACAATCAAACCTCAAGAATACATGAATGCATAGTGGAACAATAGATGTGAGCCACTGCTCTCCCCCTAGACCCTCTTCTTCTCCCTTTCAATGCAGGATAACATTAAGTGTTAACATAATTAACAAGAGTGACTTTAGCCCCTTAACAATCTGAGATTTCAGCTGCTCAACCGTTCAGGGTCTTCATTTTTCATTTCATAACACACCAGTTGTTTTCAATGGGTGACAGGTCTGGACTAGTTTCATACCTGGACTCTTTTACTAAGGAGCCATAATGCTGTAATCCATGTAGAATGTGAGTTGGCTTGTCTTACTGAAATAATGGAGGCCTTCCAAAAACAAACAAAAAAAATGGATGGCAGTATTTTGCCCTAAACATGTATCTAAATATGTATCTTTCAGCATCAATGGTTCCTTCACAGATATGAAAGTCACCCATGACAGGTTTACTACTACACTCCCATATCATCATGGATCCTGTGCTTATAACAAGCTGGTTGGTCCCTCTCCTCTTTAGCCCAGAGGATGTGGCATCCATAATTTCCAAAACAATTTTGATTTGTTGGGCCCCAGGACACATTTAATGAGCTTGGAGCCAGAGAATGCGGCAGCATTTCTAAATCCTGTTTATATATGGTCTCTTCTTTGCATTTGTGAGTTTTAATTATTTTGGGAATATTTTCTGAACCCATGCAGTGGTTTCTAATCCAGAGTCTGTTTTTGGGTTTTGTCCTTTGCATACAGAGATTTCTCCAGATCTTCTGAAACTTTTAATGATGTTGTGCTGTAGACAATGTAACCCTTATGTATTTTGCTATTTTATGTTGAGAAGTGTTACTCTTTTTGCCCGTACCGTCTTTGGCAGAATGACAAAATCCTACTTCATGTTTACTTCTGACTCAGCTTCTCTGAGATGCTCTTTTTAAGATGTTTTGCAAAGCTTCCTAAATTGTATGGAAATGTGGTTTGTTCATAATACTTGGCCTAAATTTGTATAGAAGTTATAAATACCTGCAAACAACAAAATAAGATGGATTCAAAATGAATCAAATAAGCACTGTAACACTGTTACAAGGCTCTGGACTAAAATTTTCTTGTGAATACATATAATGGACTGTGAGTTAATATACTACTGCTTTACAAGGTGCTACACATGCTAATATACAGGCTTATGCTAAACCTTATAAGGTCTTAGTATTCAAGAAGCATAATAAACACATTTATTGGAAGTAAAAGGCTTTTAGAAAGTTCATATAATGTTTTATCAGAAATATTATGTAACGTGGCCCAATTTCACAGTAACAAAATAAGCCTGCTTTTATATCTTTACTTGTTTCAAGCTTGAGTATATCTGAATGAAACATCTCATTATAACTTATGATGTTGTCACATTTCCTCATTTTAAAAACCTTTGGTAATTCACAGTATTTATATGTATATGAAGCATAAGTGGAATAGTAATAAACACTGCAGTAACCCAGTTATGTTTACAAATTTATAATGAAACGTATGGAATATATGGAGGTGTATGCCTTATGCTGTGTTCATTACTAAATCCACATGTAATCAAGGAATAAACTGTGACCCAGTTTGTACATTAGAGCATTGAGCTTTATCAACTGTGTAATAATTAATGAAATATGACGGTCTTGGCCAAATCCTTTCAAAACTGTTAATGTGTAAGTAACTGAATTACAATCTTTATCTGCTTCACATTAAGAAAATTTGTTGAATTTTTTTAATGATCATTTAACGCACAAATAGTCACTGTTCTGTCTGCTTTAAAATAATCAATAAGGCCTGTAACAACTGGGAAATGCAGTTTTATCACTCTTTCTGATTAGTTGCATGCTTGTTTAATGTAAACAGGACCTGTCAGTGAAGATCAGACCCAGGAATGATTCTGGAAATAAAAGCAAAACATGGATCTGAGAATATCTGATAAATGTCAAGCCACAACACATAGTAACAGTGAGAGGGACTAGCACGGACAGATGCAGGCAAAAAAAGGAGAGAAAATGAGAGTGACGGATGTAAATGGGAAGGGGGAGTGTTATAGGTTTGGCCTAGTTTCTCTGACACTTGCTGAGAGATATATGGCTGCATATCTGCTGGAGCAGCACACAGATGGTCAAACCATTTCCTCATGCTTTCTCTCAGGATACCTGCCAAACATCCTGGAATTAGACAGTAGTTTCTGTCTATCTATTTGTCAGTCTGTAGTTTCTCTCTCTGTAGCATCTCTATATTTGAAATAAGTCAGAGTGATCAAAAGTAATCGCCCAAAATTAGTACCTGAGCTCACTAACATGTATTTGTGCAATCCAAATCTCACAGAAATGTTTCAACATGCAGCATACAGCCTTCCCAGAAAAGTGGAAATTTTTATAACAAAACTGAGCAGGTGTCCACAAACCTCTGGTTACACTGTATATGATGATACACTTACTGTACTTCCTTCTGAATGTTATGTAACCAACCGTGTGTTTTATATTCTCCAAATCCTCCAGTCGTTGTGATACATGCTACAAACGGCTCATCACCTTCGAGTGTGTCCCGCTAAGAGGATTTAAAAAGGCAACATGTCCAATTCTCACAGCAAAACTCACTCCCTTTTAGAATCGCCTTCAGAAGCTTCAACCCCAAGTGTATTGCAATGCACTTTGTCCTCTGCATCTTTTAAAGGCATCATCCATGACTGTGGGGAACTGCTGTTCTCTCAATTTGTTTATGTGTAGATGCTCTGCTTCTATAAGGCTGGAATGATAGGGTTGAGGAAAAAAAATGACTGTTGTTTCTACTTGGATGAAGGTTTTATTCACCGTTTAAAACACCACAGAATATCATTTGTAACTCGAGTTGCACTTTCAGTCTGCGTTTACTTTCATGCATTTAGCTGTCTCGCTATTTTTTATATATATATATTACCCACCCATGGAGCAGGAGTAGAGAAACATCCTCTTATTTTTTTATTCTTTTCAACACTTGGAAGTCTCTCTTCCATCTTGCTTTTTACTCATTTTGTGTTTGCATGGGATTATTTTTTTGGGACTGAATATGGCTCTGCGCCCCAGTTCTCACAGATCAGTGTTCCTTGTTGCATGTTCAACTTCCACTGGAGATTTTTGTCTGATGTACATGCCACTATCAGGAATTAAGGCTGCTCACATTATGTTATTGTTCATGAATAGCTCAATGGTTTTTTGGTAAATGAATACTGCCAACTTTAATGCGTCTATTTCAAACATTTTTAAATCTGCTTATTTTAAAACTAACCGTAGCTTCATATTACTGGCACTGTTACAAATAAGCTCTCTATGCTCTCCATATCTGTTTATCGCTTAGCACTAAACAGGCGGCCTACTGTGCGTTTAAGATATTTAAGATATTTCAGATCTGAATCTGAAATAATTGGTTCTGATTGGCTTTGGATTGTGATGCATTTAGAAACAAACCAAGCTAAAATTTTCATTCATTTGTATTCACCTCACTTTACCATATAGCATATCTTTGTAGTCCTACAAACAAAGACTGTAGTCCATCTGTTGCTTTGCATACTTTGCTAGACACCTTTCACCCCCATTAAGCAGGTTATATTTGGTTGGTGGAGTACTGCAGTGACACTGATGTGGTAGTGGTGTGTTTCAGAGTGATTCAGATACAGCAGTCCTGCTGGAGTTTTTAAACACTGTACCCACTAACTGTTCACTCTAACATCACACTAGACACACTAGCGTCGATACTGCTAGTTCCAGCCACTTTAATTACAATATTGGAAATCTTAGCTAAATGTAAATAAATAGAAGGACTTTACTCACACAAATCAACATTTTTCAGGAGTCAAATGTGTGTAGATTATTGTCAAAGACTTGCTTGCCTTTTAAAGAAAATATGTTTTAGATTAAATCACTTTTGTTTAAGTAGGTGCTAATACTGCTAAGATTATTAGCGCCCCCTAACTTCGGCCACCTCCCTTGCTTGTGACAGTCAAATGAGACAGTTGCTACCACATTCAGTGGTTTTGAGAGGTTCACAATGAGATTACGTTTGTCCTGTGTTGGTATCCGTACTCTACATGTAAGGACTACAGTGGTGGTAGATTTTTTCCCTCAGAGAAAAGGAAGCTAACCGGTAAGCTAACTTTTACACTGAGGGAAATATCTGTTATATTTCGAAAACACTTCACTCACTCACCAGGCCACTGTGTTTTTACTTTCTGTGTAAGAATCACGCAGCATTCTGGAGCTCCGTATGGTTCTACGTAAAATTATTGTGAATCGAAAGCTTAGGTTGTTCCCTCTGTGATTCCAGTGTTATTTGGACCAATGAACGGGACGCTGCTCTCACAGGGATTCGCTTAGAGCTCTTAGCAGGCGGGTCAGACGTCAGGCGGGTCACACATACCACCAAAATATATAACCATGCCAGTGTAGTGTCCTGTGGTGGTCCTGACAATTGAAGAACAGGGTAAAAAGGACTAACAGGCTATGTAGGACAACAGATATAAAGTAAAACTTCCAAGTGTACATATATGGTTAGTGGAGCTAACAAAATGGAGTATAGAAACAATGTTTAATGTTTTGGCTGATCAGCATATGGTACATCATCCCTTGTGATTTTGTGATCATTTCACCTCATTTTTCATCATGCTGTTTTCCATCAGAGTCTCCAAAACACCTGCACTTTTTCATTATCGTAAAAGTGCTCTGTTCACAGCGTGCCAGAGAGAGATAAAGCACATACACATTTTCATCCAGAATAAATTCAATATCCTTAATAGAAAAAAAAGTAATTTGCAATTTGGCCTCCCTCAAGCCAGTCTTTTTCAAGAATATTATTTTCACCTTCCTTTTCATGAACCTGACAAACAGTAACAAAACACTGGGTTAATTTGGGGAGAAGTACTTAAATGGACCACCAGACAATATCTAGTCATAAATTACCAAATGTTTGAAGACACCTTTAACAACTCCAACACATTTTTTTTTAAATGAGCATAGGGTTATGTGGGGAGGAGTGGTCAGTAAATTACCTGAGAGAGGTGGTGCTGAGATGCAAAAAAGGCTCAGAAGGCAGGTAAATCTCCCTTTAACACCACCAAACAAAATCAGCAGCAAAACAAAAATAACCAAAAGATATACACACTATTTACACAAATGACTCTGGTAGGCATTTAGTACCACAGTGGGATAGATACTACCATGTCATAGCAACTCTGCAGCAAAGTGCTCTCCTGCCTTTAAATACACTATAGCTCACCCAGATTAAACTCTTTTATACATTGTTTTTTTTTCTTTTCTCACACACAGGTACCCCAGGCCCCCCCGGCCCAAGGATGACCCTTGGTGACAGGGTGTCAGGTATATTTGGACTTGCTCTGTGTCGGGGAGAGGTGGACTCGGATATTGTTGTAGAGACCAATGAATCTAATTGAGGTAACATTAATTGGAAACTGAACTTTTTTCAGCCATTACTGAATACTAACAAATTTCTCTACATGACTAAATAAAAGCTTCAGATTTTATCAGATTGGCTAACAGGGAAAAATTATTTCCTACCTTTCCATGTAATGTGTGCAATATATTTTAAGAAAAAGTAAAACGTGAAATACTTATTATAGAATCAAAGAAAAGAAGTAGGATCAAACATGGGCAGCCAAACAATCAGAGAACAGACAGACAACAAAATAAAAAAAATGACATTAAGGGCAGTACAAAAACTAGAAACAGACAAGCTTGGTATGTACTGAAACATAAGAAAGGCAATACTTCGTAATCCTACACACAAAACGACAAGGCTAAATACACCAGAGAACAGGTGTAACGAGTTATTAATCCACTAATCACTAATCTCTCTAGCCTGTTGTAGCTAGCTGGCAGCCACTTCCACTCGTGCATTCTGGGATTTGTAGTCATGAATATGAGAATTTAGAATCTGCTTGAGGACAGGCAGGACCCGGAAGCGTTACATTGTCATTCACTGCCCTGAACTCATGGGTGAACCAAATGGCACCGTATGCTGACCATTTTAGGATGTGGACATAGATCCTTGCCAGTTTTCAGTCTTTCCCTAATCAAGTTTATGTATCAGAAGGTGTACAGTTTCAAATGAATTTGAGTCTTGACTCCACGCTGACTGACTGAGGTATCATAAAACATTGCTTCAAGTTTCCGTTATTGCACCTCTGTCACCTGGTGTCAGTTGTCAGATCCACTCTATGGACAAATATATTGGGACATACTCCTAATAATTGAATTCAGGTTTTTCATTCAGTCTGATTGATACAGCTGTTTAAAATCAAGCACCAAGCAATGCAGTATGCCTTTGCAAACACTTGTGAAAGAATTTAGTCATTGTGAAAAGCTCACAGAATTTGAGCATGGTGCTATGGTGAAAGCATTTAGGAACCACAACAACTCAGCCCAAAGCTTTAGACCACAAAATTACAAAGCAGAGTCAGAGTGCTGAGGTCAGAATACTTTTGTCCATATAATGTTTCAAGTGGCAGGTATCAGGCATTATGCTGTGTTCAGGTGCTCATCGGGAGGTTGTATATACTCCAACTGAAAATCCACCCAACTATACACAACATTTCCCCAAAATGTAATAACACATCTAATCATAATTGACTTTTATCTACAGATAATGTACATAAAAAATGATTCAAATGCATATTCCGCATTTTCTCCAGGGGGATTTGTAACAGGTTGTGATATAGGTCACATCTTGTAAACCTGTGTATCATCTAAGATTGAGAGCTTACCAGTCGTAAATATGAAAATTTATATTTCCCTGTTTCTGACATCACTCGAATGCAGCATTAGTTATCGGGTGTCACTGATTCATTGTCTGTAACCGTCTGTCCAGTTCAGTTCATTGCACCTATGGACACTGTTAAGTAGCCAATCCATTTACCGACAGGCAGAACACACCAAATTCCTTACAGACAGTCAGCCAGAGTGGGGCTCAATCCGACAACCCTTGGACACTGGAGCTGTGTGACTCTGCCTGTTGTGCCACCATGTTGCCCTTATCAGGTGTCAGTTGTCAGGTATTAGTGGCCAGGTGTGAGGTGTAAGGTATTTAAGCTTTAAGGCTTTTTATGGCTAAGCTTGAAAAATTACTTGTTGAACAATATACCCTGCCACCTGAATCTGACTGAGGTAACATTAATTAGAAACTGAACTTTTTTCAGCCATTATTGAAAATGATTCATTTCTGTACATGACTAAATCAAAGCTGCAGATTTTGACAGATTGGCTAACAGGGAAATATTATTTCATACCTTTCTCTGTAATGGGTCCCATATATTTTCAGAAAAAGTAAAGGAACTGATATAAAGGGCAGTACAAAAACTAGAAACAGACAAGCTTGGTATGCACTGAAACATAACAAAGGCAATACTTCGTAATCCTACATACAGAATGACGGGGCTAAATACACCAGAGAACAGGTGTAACAAGTTATTAATCCACTAATCACTAATCTCTCTAGCCTGTTGTAGCTAGCTGGCAGCCACTTTCTGGGATTTGTAGTCATGAATATGAGAATTTTGAGTCTGCTTGAGGACAGGCAGGACCAGGAAGCTGCCCTGAACTCATGGGTGAGCCAAATGGCTCACAAGTATTGAACAAGTAGCAATAACTGAGACTTATAGCAGTATTTTATGATACCTGAGTACCTGAGAGAGGAGGTTTCAACATATTCATTTGAAAATATATACCTTTGAAAATGTCCTAAAATGGCCACCATATGGGCCAAGGCCCACCTAGTGAGCCATAGCAAATTCCCTGTATGTGTCACGCCTACATCTCAGGACTCCAATTCCCAGAATGCACCCGTCAGTCACATGACTACCCACCTGTCTCCCTCGCCAGAATTCTAATTACACACACCTGTTTGTCTCCCTATTTAAACCCATTTCAGTGAACTGTTCTCTGCCGAGTATTGCTTTGGGTCACCCCAGTATACAACGTGTTTTCTTGTAATCTGTCTGACGATTTCTTGTTGCCTACTTCCTGCCTGTTTTCCCGGTTTACTTCTCCTGCCTTGTCCCTTTTGGTACTGTTTGTATTCTTTGGTTTTTGAACTCTGCCTGTTTTTTGACTACAGTTGTTGCTCATCCTCTGAGGTACTGTTTGCTCCTGTTTTTTGAACTTTGCCTGCCTTGTGATTACTCTTTTGGATAACGTCATTAAAATAACTATTTACTGTGTTCCGCGACTGTCAGCTTTCTGTTCTGTCCTGACAGTATATAAGTTCACAAAGGCATGTTGAAATGTTTATGTTTTTCCATTTAATAAAAAAATGGGTGGAATGGACACTGTTGGTTAATATTCAGTTGATAAATTGTGGTCATGCCTGATTCATCAGAAGATTCATCAGAAGGACACAGGATCATCACAATCATTTTCTTTCAAAGGTTACAGTCACACAGCTCCAGGGACCTGGAGGTTGTGGGTTCAAGTCCTGCTCCGGGTGACTGTCTGTGAGGAGTGTGGTGTGTTCTCCCTGTGTCTGCGTGTGTTTCCTCCGGGCGACTGTCTGTGACGAGTGTGGTGTGTTCTCCCTTTGTCTGCGTGGGTTTCCTCCGGGTGACTGTCTGTGAGGAAAGTGGTGTGTTCTCCCTGTGTATGCGTGGGTTTCCTCCGGCTGCTCCGGTTTCCTCCCACGGTCTTAAAACACACGTTGGTAGGTGGATTGGCGACTTCAAAAACTGTTGTGTTAGTGAATGTGTGTTCCCGCCTTGTGCCCAGTGATTCTGGGTAGGCTCCGGACCCACCGTGACCCTGAACTGGATAAGCGGTTTTAGACAACGAATGAATGATGAAACATCATGGTTTTGTCTCATTCTCATCCACTCCATGTCTCAGTAACTCTGACTTGATACTAAAAGTCTTGGTCTTGACTACAGCATTATATTGTAAAATTGAACATGTGATATTTTAAGGGGCACCTTAAAACAACAGAAATCACTTATAACAGAATGTCTAAAACTTTTGGACTTATCTTGCATGACACCTTATGGAAAGCGTGAGTGAAAGTTAGGAGTGAGGTAAGACCAAGTCATGCCCTTTTCCTCTTCAGTGTTAAACCTTATTGTTTGAATGAGAAGCAAGAGTTTAGAAAGCTGTGCGTGCAGCTGAGAAAAAGAATAAACATATCAATAAATAAAACAACTATAAACATCACCTCTTCTCTGAGAAGCGAATAGTGATAAAGGCATTCACCTCAATACTCCAACTCCTCTGCTTCTTGCTAATATTTATACACCATGAAAGTGAATGAGTGATGAATAAACTCCCTTCATTTGCATGAGGGCTTCATGAGGGTGAGGCCTATTGATGGCATGAATAATGCATTTCACTATTCTCCAGGCATCCATTTTCCCTCCTTGATTTTCATTATTCATACTATTCATACTATCATAACTCTGATTCATTCACCCAGAGGGAGAGATTTGCAGCAAACGTCTTCATATTTCTTGTTTTAAAGAAATAACTACACAACACAACTCAAATTTCTAGGCACCTTTTTTAAAATTTGTGTTAAAACGAAGGGTACTAATAGGGAATTTGTCAATTTCTACTAAAGTAACAGCCTCAACTCTTCTGGAAAAGCTTTAGACAAGATGCTTGAATATTGCCAGGAGGATTTGAAAGTATTTAACATTAATAAAAGTGAGGTCAGGTAGTGGTAAGGTATAATCAGTTCTGGGCCACAAACATCACTGCAACTCATCCCAAAGTCACTGGGTGGAGAGCTGTTACTCCAGAGAACACAACACAATCCTATCTATACAAGACTAGGAATTGGGCATTGAGGGGGAAAAAACTGTGGGAAAGATCATCATATTTTTATTTTCATAGCGCAAGTACAACGGAAAAGTACAGCTTTTCTATAGAGATTATAAAAATGTTACACAATAAAAGTCTTGTGCAAAATACAAGCACTGGAATCACTGTTTACAAAGGATACCTCCAAAAGTTGCATATACATTGGGACCTATGGCTCAGAAAGAGCACATAAAAATGCTATAGTGTGAGCAAGGGTCTGTGTAGGTAAATGCAGTGTTAAATGCAAGTAGGAAAAAGTCATTAACTTCTATGTTTTGGCAGTAGCTAATAAATAGAAATTGGCCGTTGTTTTTGTTATCCTGTGTTGTTAAGAGGGAGATCCGTCTTCTCCTGAACTTCCTGTTCCCAGACAACTCCTCCCTCTCTCTGCTTCAATGTCTGGCCATGCACTCTCTCTTTTTAAACAAGTGTTCAGCTGCTGACCCCCTCACCACCCCCTGGCTTTAGTACAGACACCCAGAGCCTGTTTTTGTAGCTATGTCGTGGGCTGCTTTCCAGCTCTTATAAATAGCCTGGGGCCAGTTAACGCAGTTCCTATCTGGTGAGTTAGAACAGTCAGACGGAAGCATGTACGTTCAGAGGAAAGTCTGCATGCTTGACTAACGGTGCACCTGCACAAAGTTTCAAACAGCTCTGCCTGCAGTCTAGAGATCTATTCTTCATTAAAGTCATTTAAGGAACTTAGAAACAAATCCATCCATCCATTATCTGTAACCGTTTATCCAATTTAGGGTCGCGGGGGGTCCAGAGCCTACCTGGAATCATTGGGCGCAAGGCGGGAATACACCCTGGAGGGGACGCCAGTCCTTCACAGGGCAACACAGACACACACACATTCACTAACACCGACGGACACTTTCGAGTCGCCAATCCACCTGCAACGTGTGTTTTTGGACTGTGGGAGGAAACCGGAGCACCCGGAGGAAACCCACGCAGACACGGGGAGAACACACCAACTCCTCACAGACAGTCACCCGGAGCGGGAAACGAACCCACAACCTCCAGGCCCCTGGAGCTGTGTGACTGCGACACTAACCTGCTGCGCCACCGTGCCGCCACTTAGAAACAAATATCCTGCAATTTATGCTGAAATTCCTTGTAATGGAAATCATCAAGCAAATCAATTCCAGCTGTACCTCACTATTGGGCTTTTCATTAAAACTTTTTTCTTTTTCTGTAACTGATACAGGGTGGCCATAGTTGTGTTCTACATCCTCGCTTTTTATCATATTAAAACAACATTTGCTAGTAGTGTTTAACTAAAATACACTTTTGTAGAAATTACTATATATCTAGTTAGTATTAAAAAAAAAAAACAAGTGTTTGGGAATTTAATTTGGAATTGGCCCTTTATATATATTTCAATTAAGGATTTCAAGAATGTTATAGTAAATCTGGAGAAGGTCATTTTAATCTTTACATCAACAGAATAAGCCATAAATTAAATGCACTGATAGTAAAATAGGGGCGGCACGGTGGTGCAGCAGGTAGTGTCGCAGTCACACAGCTCCAGGGACCTGGAGGTTGTGGGTTTGATTCCCGCTCCGGGTGACTGTCTGTGAGGAGTGTGGTGTGTTCTCCCTGTGTCTGTGTGGGTTTCCTCCGGGTGACTGGCTGTGAGGAGTTGATATGTTCTCCCTGTGTCTGCGTGGGTTTCCTCCGGGTGACTGTCTGTGAGGAGTTGGTGTGTTCTCCCTGTGTCTGTGTAGGTTTCCTCCGGGTGCTCCGGTTTCCAACCACAGTCCAAAAACACATGTTGTTAGGTGGATTGGCGACTCAAAAGTGTCCGTAGGTGTGAGTGTGTGAGTGAATGTGTGTGTGTGTCTGTGTTGCCCTGTGAAGGACTGGCGCCCCCTCCAGGGTGTATTCCCGCCTTGCGCCCAATGACTCCAGGTAGGCTCTGGACCCCCCGCGACCCTGAACTTGATAAGGGTTACAGATAATGAATGAATGAATGAATGAATGAATGATATTAAAATAAATAAATAAATAAAATAAAAACAATATATATAGCAGTCTAAGGGCTGTTCAAAAACAAACAAACAAAAAAAAAAGATTTAGTCATCCATCTGTCTAGACTACCTATACCACAAAAAGTCCATAGCTCAGTGACATGGACTGTAGTCAAGCACTGGACATTCTGGTACACTGGAACGAGGATAAAATGACCTTCTCCATCGTTAACTGATTGTGAAATCTGAGTGCTTCAGCAAATACTTGTGTTAAAAATATTTACTTGTGAAATATTCACAAGGCTATCATCTGTCTGCTGTCTCTTGCCCTTTGCCTGTCAGAGCGACAGTACCTTACCCTTGAGTGACTTACCCTGACTAAAACCAGGACTCGTTTGGAGCCTCACCCTTAGTAAAACCACTGATTGTTTCGCTGCCTGCACTGGCTCCAAAGCTCACAATCACTTAAGGCTTGCACTGAGTGAATTGCTCAGTGTTCCCAGGGGCTTAAAATGACTTAAAGCTGGAAGAAAAAAAAACATAGAGAAATATGTTTGAATGATCACACTATTTTTAGAAGTCTGAAATTGAGAAATATTAGATATTGACAATATTTAAGATGTTTTCACTTAATTAAAACGCCTAATTTGCAGAGTGGTATTTCTTCATTCTTATTTATTCCATTTCATTTTCTCTGTTTTATTCTGTCCATTCACTGTCCTGAGAAAGTAAGTGTCAAGGGATTAAAAGGCCCACTGAGAGAACTCAGTGTAAGGGCAAGTCTTGTGAAAGGAAAAGAAATGGACTAAGATCACAAGGTTGTTGTTGTTGTTTTTTTTTTAATATAAATATAGACACAACACTCTTGGTCACAAACAACACAACCAATAGATAGAGTAGAGTGGATAGAGTGGATTCTCTAAAGCATACAAGGCTTTTAATATTCTATTCACAGAGCTACCTCCAAAAACTACAAGAAAATGTCATTAAAAATAAAAATAAAAATAAATAATAAATAAATATATAAATAAAACTAAATAAATAAATAAATAAATAACCCCAAATTATACTCTTCATTATAGAAGGCTGTTAAATAGTGAACGTTTCTTTAAATACAGCAGATATATGCAGTCACACAGAGAGAAGCAACCTACATTTCCTTCTGGCCTTAAATTAGCCAGTTATTTGTGCATAAACTACATGAAGAAAAAAAGGTTTAAGATATTGAGGCATTTGTATTTGACCAGTGCTCCTTCGTTACAGTTTCTCCATTAGAAAACACAGCAAGTAAGAGTCTTTGGAAGACATTGGCTGCAACCTAGGTTGTGGGACACGCCTCATTGAAAGCTTTCTAATTATTTACGTTGATTTAGGTGAGACAAAGCATATAAATGTGTCAAGAACTGGGTCTCCAAGTCTGAGATTCATGAGCGCTGAATTGTGATTGTACATTATCTGTACTCCAAAATTTGAGGCACATTGTGGACATATGATATTACACTATGTAGAAATTTACCATTGGATACAAGTGTAAGGAGTGGTGTGGAAGACTAGAATGATCTAGGGTTATACTAGTGCTAATCTGCTGTATTAAATATACAGCTATAGCATTTTGTTCAAGCAACTAATAATCTCTCATCTTTCATTCATGTGCTTTTTTCTCAACTTTTTTTTTAGTTCTTGGAACATCATCATCCAGACACTGTGAGGTTCTTAAAGCTCTGAGAACTGGGGCACATTCGCCATGTCTGAAATGACATCAGGAAGCATTAGAGTCTCTGATACTTGGTTGAATTCTGTGATACAGAGCAGGCTTTTCTTGGACAGAGAGAGAGCATCAGAAGAACCTCAGCATTTCCAGGGCCAGGGGTTAAGGACCTGCCATGTTCAGATGATTCAAAGCTGTAATCTTGGTCTTTTCATTAAACCTGCCTGCATTAGGGCTCTCCCCTGAAACCATAAATGGAACAAAATCAGAGACATGTACAAGCTGTTTTTACTAACTCTGGTCTAGTGATGTGTTCAGTTTTCTTTGTCTCCAAAGTGTGTGGGGGCGGCTTATAGTGCTGAGTGGATGACTTTAATGTTGATGATGTGTTTACCTTCTCAACAGTTAAATTCACGATCAGAGTTAGAGATTTAACATATAGCTGTGTCTTTATTTGATTTTCCTAAATTTAATCACATTTTAAATGACAGAAGTGGTTCTTTACTTTTGAATGAGCTGGTAGCACTGCTGATTAGCTTACGTCTTTCTTAATCAGAGCCCAAAGGAAAATTTGATTGCTCCAAAATTGTTCACTAATGGCTCATGCATAGCTGTCAACCCTCCCTTTTTTCCAGGGATTCTTTTATATTTTACCCCTCTCCTCTGCTGTCCTCCTTTTAAAACATTTCCCTGTAAATCTCCTGTACTTTTTACCTTTCTAAAAAACTCCTAACCCTAGCAATGCTGATGGTAGGCAAAACAAGCCATAACCTCCTGATAGATGTGTTCACTTCATTCCCTCTGGTAAAGCAGATGGCATATGCAGAACATTAGCTGTAACAAAAAAACTGTAAGTGCCATAAAAGGAGGAGAAGAAGATGACCGCAGAGAGGAAGAAGTGCGAAGGCTGGGGAAATGAATTAACATGAGATGGAGGATGGGGTACATGCCAGAAAGGCTAAACATTTTAACTGTATCTCCTTCTTCAGGTGGAGGTTAACCCGTATGGAATGAAGAGCAACATTTGGCAGGGTCATGTAACAATTTAAATAGAATACAACTCACCCAACTACTCTATCTCTAACACTCTTACCCACTGTCAATCTAACATCCATTTCCCTAATCCCCCTCCCCTACCAAACTTCTCATTCATCAGTAGCCTCTATTAAAATCACAGTTAAAACACAGTTGAAGTGATATGTACATATCCTAATTGAAATAAATACACAAATATGCTTCTGAGTACTGAATGTATATGCCCTTTTGTGTTTTTATTAATAAAAACACAAAGACCAAGATGGCATCGCTCCAAGACCAAGATGGCGTCGCGATCACACCGCGAGGCTCAGCGTCTTACCAGTTTTAGTAATATTACACTTATTTACTTAGCTATCTCCTGTTTTCTTGCGCAAATAACTCTTGCGAACTACAGCTACGACAGACAGACACTTTTGGAAATTAACATTCACTGCACAAACACCGGATTCACGCATCAGTTCGACTTCAACCAGCTTCCACCTGAGATGATCCAATAATACAGGGGTGTTAACAACATTTCACTTTCAATGCAGTATCTGTTTCTGAACATTAGTTAACCCAGTCTTGGTTACACTGATATTTTAAGCAAATACTTGACTAGGAGTCTAAAGGAAAGGAGTATGTGGATAAGGGTGGTGAGATAGCCCTGGAGTTCCAGAAAATGTACCTTATTTTCTATTGCCAATCTTGACAGGTATGGGCTCAGTAAACCTAATAATGATCCCTCTTAAATTTCTCAGGAGAAAATGCATCAGACGGACTCCTTGAGACACTCCTGTCCACATATCAACAAGAGACAACAAGGGCAAGCCTAGTTTTGCCATCCGCCCTTAGCCATACTCACAGAAGTGTTTCTGACATTTCAAAAGCAGGAAATGCCCAAAATACATCCCTTTGTCATTGGAAGGTCTGGAGAAGCTTTGGTGCTTCATATCAATGTCTTTGTTTACATGTGGTTTTATTATGTGATTGTGTTTACAGAGAATATGGAGGGCAGGTAATAAATGCAGAAATAAAAAAGAGCACAAAGTTTTGTTCATAATATCCACCAACATCAATGTTTTTCTTGTTCATATTATTTAAAAATGAATACTAGATGATCTACCATCAAAGAAAAAAGAAGACCCAGAACATTTTGTTGATTTTAAGAATTACATTTACATATTTAATCAATTAACAGGTTAAAGCATGTGAAGTTTAAAGAAGGTGTGTGCAGCTATATGGAGATATAATACGTGTGTAAATGTTGCTGAGTTCTGAGTCGTCCTGCTGAACTTGTGAACTAACTAACGCCAAGCTGAGGCTGTGGCCAACGCGCATGGTGTCGTACCAAACAAAGCCCCAGAAACATACACAAACAGAGCTTGTTCCTGTCTTATTTTTTATTATTCAGCCATGGTTTGCACTGAAGAACTTTTTTTTTGGTTTGTGAACCTGTTTATGTCAGTGGAAACGTGGTGAAGGGTTCCAAAATTAGTTCACGAACTGGAATGTGAAATATGGCTGAATTAACAACAGACGGTGTGGTAGCGCCACCTTAAGTTCTCTTTGTGAAAATGTGGCTGAACTAACAGTTCCTATTAGCGCATGCGCGTTTCTACTTTAGGAGTCATCAGTCAGTCAGTCAGTCAGTCAGTAAGTGAAAATGCCTTTTCTAGGTCGGCCTTGTAGGAGGTCTGGCAAATATTTTAAATCTATCAAAACTGAGAAGGTTCTTAGTTTTTGTAAGAAACGGTTGATTTCCAGTTTTTAAATGAGTGTGTTATTATTTCAGCAAATCTGAGCACATTTAAGTCTTTAGTGAGACCTCAGACAAAACTAAGGAGGAGACACAGGTGAGATTTGAGGGCACTGTTTTTCTTTTTCTAAGAAGAAATTTCTGAGCAGTAAGATATTTCAGCATAAGTCTCCTTTCTGTAATCTTTGTAATCTTGTTGTACAGGAAAAAATCCAGAGATATGAGAAATTTCAAAAATATTAAGGAGGACTGTTCTGTGATTTAAAAAAAAAAAAAGGCAAAAAAGGTCAAAAATTCATGCTACAAGCTCTGGCCAAAATGGAACATACATCTCTAAGATTAATTCAAGGACTTGAGGAGATACTGAAGTAATAAATTCAAAAGCTAGTGAGGTAGCTGTTAGCCATGCTGCTAGACGCTTATCAATGTTTAAAGTGGGATTTGTCTGGGAATCCAGTGCTGAGTTATGACCCACGGCTAAAGAATGAATCGCATTGATGAGACTGAGGAAAGCTTATAACTGGAGCTATCAGATAACACACCAGCTCTTTGAAACACATTATTATAATCCCTCTTTTTCCGCTTATTATAAAGAGATTATAAGGATGCTGCCTTCAAAATATTTCTGTGAGCCTGAACTGACATTTTGACATTTACGGACATTTCGGTCCGTACCAGTGAGGGGCCAAATGCTGGGATTCAAGATTGTAGATATTGGCAACATTTTTCTCAAATGGAGGGTGTTAAAAGGGGCTTGCTAGTCATATTCTTTGTTCCAGTAACACCCTCTAAACTTCTGAATAGGATTTACATTAAGTGTGGGAAGATCTTTTTTTGTTTTGCTAATTGACATTATCCACATAAATATTACTGATGTCAGGTGCTACTAATGGATGGTTTGTTCTGGATCTCAAACATTATTCCAACACATCCCGAACATAGTGAATGAAGCACCATAACCTCAGTGAACACAGATGCACTTCTACAGGCTAGGTCATTTATATGGATACAAAACTAAGCACACCATTGTTTTTCTTGTGAAATTCCCAATAAAATTCCCATTGAAAAAACAAAAATTAAATCCAAAATGGCCGACTTCAAAATGGCCACTATGGTCACCACCCTTCTTGAAAAGTTTCCCCCCTCCCATATACTAATGTGCCACAAACAGGAAGTTAATATCACCAACCATTCCCATTTTATTAAGGTGTATCCTATAAATGGCCCACCCTGTACACAGTTCAAGTCAGGGCTTTATACGCTTTTAGTGCGCGCTTGGTAGGGCATAGTGAACTTAGCGCAGTTTCTCGTTTTCATCTGATATTTATCTACAGAGATTATGAGGTGTTAGTGCAAATGACATTAAGAGTTCATATGAGGTGTCAGTAGGTGACAGATTGCTGCTTGTGGTTGGTCTTTGGACACAGCTCATTAAAGCAGGAATGACAGAAAGCCTCAGTATTGGCCCCTGGCATCGATTTTGTGCTCTGCGTTGTTTAATGAGTCTAAAAGTAACTTGTGAACTGTCTTTTGTTTCTTGAAACTCTTCTATGCTTGAATAAGCACAAGTACTATGATATAAACTATGATTAAAGAGAGATATCTTGTATTAATAGAGCACTGAAGTTTATTTACAATTCATCATAACCAAATGAAAGAGCACTGTAGGGCCATGTAGGGCCATTGCTTAGCCATGTATAGGGTACAAATGTGGCAGAAAATCATATTAAAGTAGCAACACTAAATCACAAATGATTTAAATGCAAGAAGAAAACTATTCTTATTGGCTGACTGGACTCCCTATGTTCATTTCATGAGTTAGTTTAATCTGTAGTTTCTGTAGCTCATTTGTTTGGATGGTTTCAGGGAGGGCAGAGGTTCTCTCACATGTGGCAAATTTCTTTGTGGACATAAGCAATGCTGTATTAGAACGTCTCTGAGGTCTTTATAACACGGGAATGTCAAAGGGCTGTCAGTAGCTGAGAGCTGTGTAACATATTTTAAGGCTCCTTTGTGGTCTGTGGTCAGTCCACTGTGGCATTGTGTTAGGCTTGGCACAAGTCCATTGCCCCACAAGGATAGAGAGAGAGAGAGAGAGAGAGAGAGAGAGAACGGTAAAATACCCATATTCCCTTTAACACTAGATGTAGACGTTTGATAAAACAACCTAATTTCCAAAAACGTTTAGAATCTGTGATTTTTTTGAAGCCTCTTCAACATTTATTTCACATAACAAAAAGGGCAATACTTTAAAATACAGCCCACTAATTACTGGGTAAAAGTTAGCCATAAGATAAAATAAGTACTGCATAAATAAAGGGTATGATACTAGAAATATGTGGTAATTACTGGGTATCTTACAAGTACATTTTACAAAGTAACACGTTCTGAATCCATTGTACTTCTAAGCATCTTTATAGATTACAAAATGTAATTAAAAGTATGGCAGTTTATGAAAGTGACTATTACTGTCATTATATATAAATATAAGGAGTTCACCTACTGTTTTGTATTGATTGTAGTTCTGAATGTAATTATGGATCCTTTAAAATTATTTACAGTGCACATTCAGAGAAGGACATGGTCATTACAGGCATTAGCAGAGTTTCAGGGTGCTTTATACTCATTAGGTTCAGGAGATGTGATTTACCACAATAATCATCATCACATACTTTTGAGATATTTTACACTATTTACCTCTACATATTGAGGCATTATATGGACACAGCTGACTAATGATGAAATGGGTGTTTCCCTTCTGCTCTTTTTCCTTATTTGTAAAATGTTTGTAAGATACCAGTAACATCCACATATTTCTAGAATCATACCTTTTACTTAACAGGTACTTTCTCTGTATTTACCCAGTAATTAGAGGGCGATAATTTAAAGTATAACCACAAGATTCACAGTATTTTCACATAACAAACTGATGGTATTCTGTAAATATAAACCAATCTTTTGGAAACAGAGGCTTACTAAGAAGGTAACTGATCTTCAGTTTAACTAATTGTTAAAGTTTTGCAGGTGGATCTCCAACGTCTGTTGTTTTTTCTTCATGATGCACCATAAGAGACAGTTCTGGACTTACAGGTAGGTCATTCAAACACACACTCCTTGTCAACAAAGCTATGCTTTTGAGTCCTGCCCTCATCTGAAATACTTCCACTTTCCTCACATCAGTCATAGCTTCATGTATATGCACATCACTCATGATCTGCATCCCACATTAGTTCATTTTTACAGTTAAAAGCAGTTATTCTTTGTCTTCAGTCACTGTAACAATTTGTTTAATATTTGGACATAGTTGAAGTACATTTGCAGGAGGAATATTGGTGTGTTTCAGCTGTTTGTGCGATGAAGATTAAGGTAGGAACACACCTTAAGACAGGGTAGTGAGTGGCCTGAGGTAGTGATTTAACCTAGAACCCTAGACCTGTTGGCAGCAACTCTACCTTTGGTGCCATCACACAACCACCATGCAATACAGTAATAGGGAATGGAGTCAGGGAACACAGTACAGGCCTTTTGTAATGGAAAATACACATGTTCTGCAGAGGCTCATTATCTATGGCAGTACTTTTGTAGTTTTACTTGCTGCATTCAACACTATGGGGAAAAAATTAAATATGGTCTGTAAATAAGTCATGGCAACATACGTATTTTATTTTCTATTTTTCCCAATAAATCAGATGAGAAATGATGGACTAAACTTAGTAGCAAAACAACGTGCTTAAAACACTATATGCTACTTTGAAAAGAATGGAATTTGACCCTGAGTATCCAAAGCTCTGCATGCAGCTGTCCTGAAGACTCTTAAAAATTCCAGCAGCCTCGATGCAAACAAGAAGGGTGTGATAACTGAGAGCTGTAAGATTAATCCAAAGCGTTTCACTCAGCTCCAAACAACAGCAGTATGTGCAATAAAGGCAAGGTCAGCATAAATGTATACAATAAGTTTCAGCTGTGTTACGTATACTAGTCACACATTTTCACAAAGGCCTTATTAATTAAGTCTCAGGTTATAAAAAAAGAAAGATATACTTCTTCCTGCAAAGCCCTAAGAGTTGTATACAAACTTTTAATACTGTACTATGCAGGTGTCATTAACTGGAAGCTTTTCAGGACGACAGTGACAAAATGCATATTAGAATGTTGAAAGTCAAAGACGTCTTTTCAAGGTTTATGTCCTCATCTAATCTACGTTCCTATTATGCAATAACAGCAATGTCATTTACACTAATGTCCAGATAGAAATCTAAAAGAACACATTTATCAGAGTTCTCGTTAATGCAGGGAGTCGTAAAAAGCATTGACTGGAACGTTTCTTTCTTCATATGGTCTAAAGTTCCAACCCACGTTCCTGAGTCTCAGAGGAAACGGCCTGTTATAATCCATCTGCTGACTGTCTGCACACTCTCCTACAGATCTGTCCTCAAAAGTCCACTCACAGGAAAAGCCAACTGCACAAAGTTGCTTGTGGATTCCTCAGGAGACTTGAAGTGATTCTCCTAAAATTTTTGGGAGAAACAACTCTAGACAATAATGAGACATTAGACACTTCTGGCCTGGAAGAAAAAATGATGATGAGTTATTCATAGATAGATAGATAGTTTGAACTTTATTGTTATTGCTCTGTATAGGTACAACACAACGAAATGCAGTTAGCATCTACCAGAAATGCAAATAGTAGCTTCCCAGTAAACAGTTAGCCGTTGATTGAACGCTGAAATAACGTAATGACTGCTGTCTAATCAACGTTCTCTTGAGGTTGAAAATGAAAGTTGAAAAGACGTCCAAACACTCAACTCAACTCAACTCAACTTTATTTATAGAGCACTTTAAAAAACACCAACAGTTAAAACAAAGTGCTGTACAAAAGATGTTTATAAAACAAACTAAAACAAAATAAAATAACCAATAATGAAAAATAAATAACTTAAATAAAAACAACACTAATAAAATTAATAAAAGAAAACAAACGTCTCATGCTGAGTTGAAAGCCAAGGAATAAAAATGGGTTTTAAGATAAGTTTTAAAAACCGAAAGTGAAGAAGCCTGCCTAATCTGTAATGGTAGGCTATTCCACAGTTTCGGCGCAGCAATTGAAAAAGCTCTATCTCCTCTGAGCTTACGTTTTGACCTCGGCACCTCCAGGAGCAGCTGATCAGCTGACCTGAGGCACCGAGCAGAGACGTGGGGGTGTAGCAGCTCAGTGAGGTAAGGTGGGGCGAGTCCATTTAAAGATTTGAAAACAAATAAAAGAATCTTAAAATGTACTCTAAAATGCACAGGCAACCAGTGGAGAGAGGCCAGAATGGGAGTGATATGTTCCCTCTTACGTGATCCCGTTAAGAGTCGGGCAGCAGCATTTTGCACCAATTGGAGACGTCTGAGGGAGGACTGGCTGACTCCAAAATACAGTGCATTGCAGTAATCCAATCGGGATGTGATGAAGGCATGGATTACTGTTTGAAAGTGCTTGTAAGAGAGAATTGGCTTCACCTTTGCCAGCTGCCTCAGGTGGAAAAAGCTGGACCTAACTACTGTGCCTATTTGGCGGTCCAATTTAAAATCACTGTCCATCTTAAAACCCAAATTTAAGATAGTTGGCTTCACATACAAAGTCAAGGGGCCCAAATCAACTGGAGGGGCTTCACAGGGACCACTGGGACCAAACACCATCACTTCTGTTTTGTTTTCGTTAAAATGTAAAAAATTTAAAGCCATCCAGTCTTTAATGTCATTGAGACATAACAACAGTGGTTTAATTGAGAAAGCATCTTTCTTCTTTAAAGGGACATATATCTGGCTGTCGTCAGCGTAACAGTGAAATGCAATGCCATGTTTTCTCAAGATAGAGCCCAATGGGAGCAGATAAAGTGAGAAAAGGAGGGGTCCTAAGATTGAGCCCTGTGGAACTCCATATGATAGGGGAGCTGAGGAGGATTCTGAGCCAGCAAAACTCACACACAAAGTTCTGTCCGTCAGATAGGACCTAAACCAGTCCAAAGCACTACCACAAATGCCGACTAGATGCTGCAAGCGGGAAACTAAAATGTTGTGATCCACTGTGTCAAAAGCAGCAGTTAGATCCAGCAGGACAAGAATTGCATGGTCCCCAGAATCATTGGCCAGGAGAATGTCATTAAAAACCCTGAGCAACGCTGACTCTGTACTATGCAAGGTTTTAAAACCAGACTGAAAAACCTCCAGAATATTATGCTCATCCAAAAATAATTTCAGTTGAGCATAAACAACTTTCTCCAAGATCTTTGAAATAAAAGGCAGCTTGGAAATAGGCCTATAATTAGCCAATACTGTATGGTCGAGGCTAGGTTTCTTGAGCAGGGGTTGTACTACAGCATGTTTAAAACTCACAGGAACAACACCAGAAGACAGGCTGCTGTTAATAATGGCCAGAACCTGCTGCCCTAGAGTATGAAAAATCTCTTTAAGAAAGTGAGGAGGCAAAACATCACAAGGAGAACCTGAGGGCTTTAAATGGCCCACCACATCCTCCAAGTGCGACAGAGTCACCGGCTCAAACCTATCAAACACAGCCAAGCAAGGGGCAGAGTCAGAGGGGTCAACAGCAGGAGCTGTGATAAGAGCTCTTGCAGTAACAATCTTATCAATAAAAAAGTGCAGAAAGTCATTACACATGTCAGGAGATGCTTCCAAACAGACGGGCTGAGGGGCCTTAAGAACAGAGTCAATGGTTTTAAATAACACACGTGGCTTATGACAATTTGCCATAATAATATTTGACAAGTGTTCTCTCTTAGCCTCTTTGATGGTGCTCTGGTAAGAACGGCAGCAGTCTTTTAACATTTGAAATGAAACCTGCAGCTTATCCTTTTTCCATCGGCGTTCAGCTCTGCGACACTTCTGCTTTGCTGCACGCGCTTGGTCATTGAACCAGGGCTCAGGTTTAACTTTGGGCTGTTTAGTTCTTAATGGAGCCACTGAGTCCAGTATGGTTCGGCAGGAGGAGTGAAACCAGGAGCTGAGCTCCTCCGTATTAACAGAGGCTGAGTCAGGAGGAGGACAAAGCTGGTCGAAAGCGCAGGTGAACTGTCCGGCAGTGAAAGAGTTAAAACTCCGACCAAGCCGAGCAGGAGCGCAAGGTTTAAAAGCAGCACAGGAGAAAACAACATCAAATAAAACAGGCATGTGATCAGAAAACCCACCATCATGGATCTCTAAATTTAACACAGACAACCCATAAGACAGAACAAGGTCTAAGGTGTGTCCATGTTCATGTGTGGGCCCGGACACATACTGCACTAAATTAAAAGAGTCAATGATGTCAACAAAGTCCTTCACCAGCGGTTTATCTGGACAGCACACGTGAATGTTAAAGTCCCCGACGATAAGGATGCGATCATATTTCGGCATATGTCCCGCCAAAAAATCAGAAAAATCATTTATGAAATCCTTATTGTATTTAGGGGGTCGATAGATGACAGCACACAGCACCGGGTCAGAGCGGCCCACCTCAAATAAAGTGACTTCAAAACTGGAAAATGAGGGTGATACAGTGCGCTGTTTACATTTAAAATTATTTTTAAAAACAGTCGCCGTTCCTCCTCCCCGGCCTGACGTCCGCGGGGTATTGAAATAACCACAGCCAGCCGGCAGAAGTTCAACGAGAGCACTGTACTCACCAGCACCAATCCAAGTCTCTGTCACAAAAAGAAAATCCAGGCTTTGAGAAGAGAAGAAGTCCCTCAGGATAAAAGTTTTATTTGCCAGTGATCTGGCGTTCACAAGGCCGATCCTGGCAGGAGCTGAGGCCTGTGCTTTAGACAGATTAGGTGCACGAAGCGGCGTCCTCAGGTTGCGGGGATTCACCCCACGCTCGCGGAGCCGGGAAAAGCAGGGGCGGCGGGGACGGGATCCCTCATCCAGGCCGATGACAGGTACCAGGGAGATGCTGATGGGCTCCAGAAAACGCCAGGACACCACGAATTGGGGGGATAATCCACGTCGTGGCCGGGAACTGGATGACGATTGTGAGAGGTAGACCTTTAGTTTCACTAGCCGACCGCCACGTTTACCGCGGCGGCGGCGACGCTTTCGCTGAATTGTTTGGGCCGAGGCCCGGCGCAGGTGATTCGGAATACCCGATAGGTGCGGGGGCAGAGGATTCTGTCCACTGTGATTAAAAACACCTACATCACAGGTATTATATCTAAGATCCAGGAGAAACTGGCGATCATACACCAGTAGAGACTTCACATGTGAAGTGCCAAAGCTTAGCAACACTAACAACACAAGGCAAAGTGAGAGCAGCAGACGGCCAGCCACACACACCGGCGCCATCTTGATCCAAGAACACAGACATTGAAAAGTCGACTATTAGACGTATTTTGGACGTCCATTGACGTTATTAATTGGTCACCACTTAACTAACTTATTAAGATGGATTTTGGACGTCCATTGACGTCTAAAATATGTCTTTGATGGACAGACTACTTTTAGACCTATTTTGAACGTCCAGGGACGTTCCTTGTTTACTGGGATAGGACAAAAATGGAACATAGTGCAGAAATGGCAGTATTGTCCAATAACTGGTAGGGTGCAAAAATGTCAGTATTGTGCAATTGTAGGCAGGGTGCAAAATGGCAGTAAAGTGCAAGAGTTAAATATTGATGAATGAGAATATTGATAACATAAATACTGTTAAATAGGTCCAGTGTATAATGAGGCAGTGGTGTAGCTAATGTGGAATGGAGTCCAGTGTATAGGAGTTAAGTAGTGTGACTGATGAGGGAAAGAAACTGTTTCTGAACCGACTGGTATTAACACTCAGTGGCACGGCATTCATATACTATAGCTGCAACAAGGGCAGATATTCTTAGCAGTGACGAGAAATTGCTGAGTTCCTGTTTTTAGTACAGAGTGATATTATCTCAGCAAGTGTTAGAGCACAGTGACTCTTTACTTACAAGAGGACATCTTACAATATAAACAGCTCCTAATTTCTTCCAGAGCAGGTGTGATTTTGGTTGATCATTCTCAGCACTGACGTGGCCATTGTGTGTATAGTCCTGCATCAGTGGACATTGTGGGCTGGATATATTTGGTTGGACTTTTCTCAGTGTCGCTGCACAGTTGAGAATGGGGATGGTTGTCTGTATTTGATATAATTTGCATCTTCATTAATGGAAGTAGTGCCTGCAGCTACTTTTATGAAAATCCCAGTCTAACACTCATCACCCTGAAGCACACGAGATACAGTTCCTTCTCAGCATTTTAAGCCGAAGGGAAGTGAAATTGAAATGTTTCTTGTAATACACGCTTCATGACTAGCTAAACAATAAGGCCAAAAGTTTGTAGACATATTTTCATTCAGCATTTCTTCTAAAAATAAAGGGTATTAATCAGGAATTTGTCTCCTGTTGTGTGAAGTCTTTGTAACAGATGTTGGAACACTGCTATGAGGATCTGATGGCTGCAGTGTAAACATTAGTTAGGTTAGGTGCTGATATTTGATGATAAATTCTGGATCACAAACACGCCATATCAGATGGGGCTCCATTAATTCAGGGAACTCGCAGCTCAGTTCTGATGGTCAATGGTGTTTTTTTTTATACAGGGATATAGTCACTTTTTTATTCACCCTGAAAAAGTGAATAAATACATAAAATAAAAAGTTTAAAACTAACATTCTAGGACAATGCAAGTGTAATAATTTAAAACAAACACGAAGACAGGTACAGAATATTCTTATTTCACATGTATCTTCACATTCACCACCTTCTGTTATCTACTGTTGTCTTTAAAATGGTTGTATGCCATGAAACCAAGCAGTGAGTTATCGGAGAAGGTTACAATATCATGAATATGTCACAACACTAACATCTTTGGACAGCCTCATTTTCTTTCTCTAATGTGTCCTTTGGCCTACTTCAGCTGGGCCCCTGGTGGTCATGGGTAAGGGAACTTGACCTGTTTAGAGAGGGCAAAAAAGGGTGGAAGAGGTTTAAAAGAAAGGGAAGCAGCTCATAATGACTCTGGAGTCCTGTATTTACGCCTCAGAGCTAGAGGTTGACTAGAGGGTGAGGCCCAGTGGAACATCCTGCACTGTAGAGTCCCTGAAGAACGTACTGTAACTATGTATTGTATTTCTTTCGTACATTCTCCTGCTCTGTACATGGTGTTATGTGATTGCATCCAGACGGAATGTACACATGCAAATATTGGCAGGCGAGCATAAGACGTGTTTCACAGATGTGTCCTATATTCTTTAGATTTAGGAGTTAACATGCCATCAGCCTCCAATTTTCCTGTCTGTCTGGGATTCTGCACTTTATGACCCGCTGTTATTAGCAGTAAACTCTTATACACTCACATTTTTCACTCATCTTTTTCAGTAAGCCACAGTATTGTTAGGATAAGATTAGTTTTATAGAGGGAGGTTGCTCAGTAATTTTAGTGCCAACTGAATTCAATTTATGTCAGCAAATATTCAGCTTTTACCTACATTTAAAAAAAAAAATAAATAAATAAATAAAAATAACCCCAGCTCATATTAATCCTGTGTAAACTGCCATGCCATTAAATACAGTCATTTGCCCAAAGTTTGTTTTCTGCAATAAGGGGCATAAACAGGGACATTGTTCTAAGTTTGCTGTTCTTATTAAAATGTAGTTAACAGGAAAATTAACACAGAAATATTAATGAGGTCAGTGATGCTGAATCATTAGATCTGGAACACAAAGGTTTGGATAGAGCTCCATGATTCCAGAGAATGCAGTACAACTGGTCCACCGCCTAGTATTTATTCCTTTATTAACACTTCTAGCTCATGTCTGGCATTGTGCATGGCGAACCTATTCTCATTTACAGCAGATACCTAAGTATCTAAACAAAGGAGTGCCGGAGAATAACACACAAAAAAGGGCTAAATAGTGTAGCATGGTTTTGTTCCAAATGAGAAACTGACCAAACAAATGGGAGCCATATGATTTTATATGGAAAGTATTGTCTATGTGCAGTGGTATGCACCAGCAGGTTGTTCTCTACACACACTAGGGCACTGAGGGTTTTTAGGATGGATGTGTAATTCTTTTTTTTTTGCACATTTTGTTTTTAGTTCCTCATCTCTGCCACCAGCTGCTAAGTTTTGCAGTGAATGTTAAATGTGTTCTGAGAAATCAGAAGTGTGACTATGGTCGTTGAATGCTGTGTCACTTGTGTTTCATAATATTTAATCTGCCTCAAATCTTCCACCTACTTTGTTTTAAACAGTAACAAATAAATAAATAAACTATATTTTGGTGCATGACAAGACCAATTATAGTAGGTTGTACCCAGCATTTAACACATTTCAGTTGCTATCACTTGCAAGTCACTGTAAACATTTCACCAGCTTCAACTCAAAAACATGAGTTCAAAAGCTCCCTTTAAGTTAAATCCCATTAGAATTACTATTTATTTCAACTCATTTAAGTCAAGTTTGGCTTTTAATTACTTTCTGCAAGTTGATTTGACTTTAAACTGCTTGTTATTTCAACTTAACTACATATGCTGAAATTACACGACTCATTCCAACATAGGTATTTAAGTTAAGTGGTATTGACATTAAGTATTTAAAGTTAATTATTTGTGAAGACCAGTGTCAAGAAGAATGTCCAGCATCATAGTTGCCTTTAACACTCTTTATTAAAACTGTCTGAAAAGAATCAGAGATTAAGAATAAGAAATAGGTACTATTTGGGAAAGGCTTGTAAAGAGACTCAGCGGGAACCTTACCAAAGCTGCAGTGTTTCACTCTAAGGGTGAGGGCTCTGATGAAACACAGTTCTCGCTACAAAGAAATGTTTAATAGGTCCAAACACCAATAAACAACCTCAAAGCATCATATATGTGTTACTCCCACCTTCACAGCACAACAATGAAAACCTCAAAAAAATTGAAAAAGGTGGTTGTCAGGTTCATGGTTGTCAGTATCGCGCGGACTGACGGAGGCGGAAGCACTCACTATAACACAAAAATACTTTTATTTATACAAAAGATAACAAAACAAGGACAGATAGACTTGGATCACACGACAGGATCCTTAGACAAAGAGCTAATAGATTTGAGACAAAAACCACAAGTTACACAAAGCTCAGGAAAGGAAACATTAACAGAGCAGAGAGAGAAATAGACAAACCGAGCACACGCAGCAAAGGAAAAGAAGGAAACAGACAAACACACCAAGGGAAAGTTAAACAGACCAGAGAAAGAGACTAGAGAGGCACAAACCAACTTGATAGGAATGAGAATCAGACAAGACAAACAGACTAGAGACAGACAAGCAAATGAGGAATGTCAAACAAACACACCACAGACAAGGAACACCTGGGACAGCTAACGTGAGGGCAGGATTACAAATGACACTGACAAGGAGGAGGAACAAAGGCTGGACCAGGGCGGAGACATGAACAATAACAAACAGAGCCATGTGCTAAGAGAGCACATGGCAGGGAAAACAGACACGACAGGACAAGGGCGTGACAACGGTGCATGCTGGGAGCACTTCCTGAGCGTACCAAAGCCCCGCCCATAGCCATAACTGACAGTTTCAGGTTCATTTCACTCCTTCGAATTTCCTCTTCGTTGGAGTAATTTAAAAACTTGAGCTGAAAAGCTGAAAACTCACAAAACTTAATTTGATAGTTTAAGGTAAATGACAAAATTTCATGTTCATAAAAAAAGCCATGTGGTTGATATCAAAGGATACTTCTAATACATTTCCTATCATATATTTTGTCAGAACCAGAGACATGAAACACACCCTTCACCAACATTATAAAACATTTTTATGGATTGGGGTTATAGTTGCAGGCTGGACGTTTGTGATTATATATTGTGAGTCATTTTTTTTGTTTGTTTTAGCCAAGGTTAAAACTATGAACTATTAGTCCATCCAAATAGTTGATATGCAGCCATTCTGGCAGCTGGAATTCTGCAAACATGCAAGTGTTTTTGGATGTACCTGTACTGCTGAAGTACAGCTGCTTGTTTTTAAGTTATAATAATGCATAATTACACTCACAAACTCCCACTGAGGCATTCTGCTTAATGAAAGAACATGATTACATTAAAACCAATCCATCTTTGTCAAACACATTGGGTCTGGAGCCTATTAAGGAACATTGGGAACAAGGGAGGAACTCACACCTGATAGGGCACCAGTACATTGCAGGGCATCGCACACACACACACACACACACACACATATCCAGTCATTCACACCTGTGGGTATATCCATCTACCAGCATGTGTTTAGGACTTGAGCAAGGCACAGAACCCTCATAACACTCAGCGCTGGGGATGGCTGCCCCCACTGTGGGTGTGTTCACAGCCCCTAATGCACTAGTGTGTGTGTGTGTGTGTCTGTGTGTGTTCAATGCCACAGATGGGTTAAATGCGGAACACATATTTCATTATATGTTGTACAATGACAAATAATTGCACACTATCGTCTTTAGTTTAGTCTACAGTCTTTAGTATAGTCTATAGTTTATTTGTGACAGTGTAGTTCCAAATCCAAGGCATGGATCCATGTTTATTAGGTGTGAAAAGTCTTCAGCACATTCAGTATCCACGGAATGGAACTTCCCAACTGTGAGAGAGCCCAGGACTGTGTTTGATTATGTGGTATTTGCGTGTTCTGGTCTTTCTCAGGATGAAAGGTTTTCTTTATCCAAAACTAGATTTCATTGCAAACCTGGAACTCTGAATCTGTTTCAAACACATTATTGTCAGAAGCTAACGGACGCTTTCTATTCCAGTGCTTCTTCTGTGATGAAGGGAATCAGAAGGCAATTTGTTTGGTATTTTCAGAAGTTACAGTTTTTACTTCTCTATATTTTTAAACTATGATGAAGCTCCCTCTCTCCAGAGTATACACTGCCCAGCACAGGAGGGTCTGATACCCCTCTATGTGCCGCTTAGTGTTGAGTATGTTGACTTTATGGCCTCTTCTGCTTCAGAGCAACCCATTTTATGTCCTTTTTATGAAGTTATGTGTCTGTGTTAATTGAATAACTGCTATCTAGAATTTAGATATGTGCTTTAAATAGCTTTGTTCCTGCTGGGCATTTATTTCTTTGGGGAAATTTACAGTCTTTAATAGATTTAATATATCTAATAAATCTATGTGTTGTGGATTTTAATGGTTTTAGTAGATGTACTCTGTTTTAAATGGAAGGTTGTGGCAGGTCAGTCACCTTTTCCGTTGCTAGGCTCTTTCAGAAATCTGCTGACAAACCAAACACCCTGCATTTGGTCTGTCACAGCTTTTACTTCATTATTGGTGTGAAACTGAAGCTGAAGGGATGGACACTTTTGGTTAACCCACGTCAAGGGAAAAAGTGTAGGCTTTTTATCCATGACCTAGACATCCATTTCTTAAACACTGTCTAAAAAATGTGAGCAGACGCAAGCACTCTAAAAACCTTTCATTAGTTCTGCCTTGTGTTTACTGTAATCTTTGGGAACATTGGCCAGATTTCACTGCTCTTTTCTCAGATAAAATCCAGTGATAGTTAATCAATCATTCCTCATTCACAGTTCAGTGAAGATTTTAAATAAATTACAAGTCTTTTCCACAGTAGGCCTCCACTTGGTAAAAGATGTTGGGAAATACTTCTTATGAAACCTACATCAATAACACTTCATAAATGCAGTCACAAGTCATTACATGACATATATCTTCATATAATACAAACCCCATATCGCAAAATATTTGGGACATGAATGCAGTAAAATGCAGAATTTGATGTGAAGCTTGGTACCATTTGGGAATAGATCTGAGTTTAGCTTTCAGGTTGATGAAGCGGCAGGTTGTGTTAAGTGACAACAGATTCCATAAGTACTCCCAAGCCCATGTGGCTGTGCTATTTGAGGGATCCAAAGTGATATTAATTCTCTGTATTTATTCATTCATTATCTGTAACCCTTATCCAGTTCAGGGTCACGGTGGGTCCAGAGCCTACCTGGAATCATTGGGCGCAAGGCGGGGATACACCCTGGAGGGGGCGCCAGTCCTTCACAGGGCAACACAGACACACACACACACACACACACACTTTTGAGTCGCCAATCCACCTACCAACATGTTTTTTTGGACTGTGGGAGGAAACCGGAGCACCCGGAGGAAACCCACGCGGACACGGGGAGAACACACCAACTCCTCACAGACAATCACCCGGAGGAAACCCACACAGACACAGGGAGAACACACCACACTCCTCACAGACAGTCACTCGGAGGAAACCCACACAGACACAGGGAGAACACACCACACTCCTCACAGACAGTCACCTGGAGGAAACCCACACAGACACAGGGAGAACACACCACACTCCTCACAGACAGTCACCCGGAGCGGGAATCAAACCCTCAACCTCCAGGTCCCTGGAGCTGTGTGACCGCGACACTACCTGCTGCACCACCGTGCCACCCTGTATTTATTCAATTTTTCTCAATATTAAAAAATATATATATATAGATGAAAGAGCTACATTCTTTGTTTTCTTTCTCCTGCGCTGATCTGTGTAACGCTTTGTGACAACATTCATTATGATACTATAAATAGATATTGACTGACTGGTTGTTTTGTGATCTTGGGTAAAGAAATGTTCTTTTTAAACTGTTTTTCAATTCTCTCATAAAGTTTGGTACAAAGTGGTGAGCCATGATCCACCTTTTTAAAGTTTTTTTTAACTATTGTGGCCTTAAGGGCACAGAAATGTACAGAAGGGAAGAGAAGTGATTTTATCACGTCATAGACTCTTACTTTATAAAGTGCTATGCGTTATGAATACCAAATCTTTTGTAAAGAGAGCTATATTTAAATGTAGTCCAGACTAAATGGATGATAAGAATGATTAAATGTTAACACACTTTGATATGTCACAGAGCGAGAATGAACCTTTTGACATCTCTCTGTGCTCTTGAGACTCTGTCTCTGTCCTCCAGCTCATTCACAGTAATGCCTGGGACTTTCTTGGTATTTTGAATCTTATGTAATGCTTGAGATTCTCTCAATCCTCCAATCATCCGGTCCTCCACATCTTAAACACTAACGGTGAACTGTACTCTCTCAGCAAGAGGAAAGGGTTATATTTATGGCTCATGGCACCCCCAGTGTGCCATGCCCATCAGACGCTATGTTCCCTGGCATCATGTCTGACAAAGCAATGCCTGGAAAAGGGTTCTGGCTCTTTGCATAAGTGTAACACTATTCTTATCAATCACACAGTGTTACGCACATAGCAAATGGACACGTGATCCATCTCCACTTTCAAAAGCAGTACCAAGGCCTGACCTACAATAAAGAAAAGAAAAAAGTGGTGATAATTTACTGTAGGTGACCTTCCAAGAGGCTAAATTACACAGACATATGTCTTTCATGATAGCTGAATACATACATTGCACTTTATAAAATAAACGTACAAGATTTTATAAATTCATAATGCATTAATATGTGAAAATAATATGCGCCAGCTAAGTCTTGCTATAGTTCATTGCTGTGTTTAATATTGTCATTTCATTAAGTTTTATATACTGTATATTAGGAAATATACAAGCTTATATTTAATTATATTTATAGACTAACATATAAGATACAATGCCTTATTAATACATTTTTATAGCATTGTGAATATAGAATTCATAGAATGTATTGCCAGATATTTTTATTAAGAGGTCATGGCATAATAATCCTTGCTGTCTCTTGGTGGAAAGAATGTCTCTAGCTCTTTTTCCCATCACTCCATGTATAGCTGTCCAGTTCAAGGGTGTCCAATGTTGTGATGACCCAAAAAAGGACATGCTAGCCACCTTTAGAAGATTAAGAGCATTAAGTTCTCAATTATCAATATACCACCCTATAGCCGCTAGCTATGGATGCTTTGGTCTAATCTGGGAAGAGATGGAGTAGCATTTGTGATCCAGAACTAATCAGCCAACATCAGCCTGACCTCACTAATATTTATGTGGCTGAATCTCATCAGACCCTGAGTAATTTTTCAATATTTCCTATAAAACCTTCCCAGAAGATTAAAAGCTTTTACTGCAGCAAAGGGAAAAAGAAAAAAAATTAGTAATTCATTTCATTTTGGAAGCAACATGCACAAAGAAACTTGAAAAGTTAAAGAAGAGGGAGGGCCGTGCTTCACTCCTCCATGAAGGGCTCCAGCACCTTGAGGACACTCCTATACAAACAATGGATGCATGTTCACAGAGAGCTTTTCTTCTGCTCGAGAGGAGCTGGAGGGGGTGATATGTGGCTCTAAGCATGGGATGAGTTCAGTGACTCATGTAATTGGAAAAGGCAGAGAGGAGAACAGCCATAAAGTTTCAGGGTTGACGTATAGCTCAGGTGCTCGAAAAGATCTTCCACACACTTCTCAGCAACAGTGGTGCATTCCCTTTGATATAAACATGCAAATTCCTGCTTAGCTATCAGCCAGGCCTCAGGGGAAAATTACAGACTATTTCTGTGAGAAATAACAATTCGTGGAAAGAATTTAATTCCTCCTCATCATCTTATTTTCTACTTAATCCATTTCAGGGTCATGGTGACAACAGGAAGAGCAAAGAAGCCCAGGCATCTCTATCCCCTGCAGTTTTAACTAGCTCCTCCTGTGGGATTCCCTGGTATCCCCAGGCCACCTGGGAGAAAAAATAAACTCTCTAGCAGGTCCTGGATCTCCTTGCAGTCGTACCTGATTCCTCCAGATGGAGGTGTGCAGGAGGCGTTCTTATCAGATAACCAAACCACCTCAATCTTTTTGAACAGGAGGCTGGGAAAATAGGTCTCACTTAAGATACTTAAAGCAAGCTGAAAAGTTAGGAAGACCTTCTTGTAGCTAGGCAACAATTCACCTATGAGCTATGTGCCATTAAGCGTTACACATTTCTTGTGAGAGTCCGCCGTCCCGTGATTCAGAAGTTGCTTAGTGTAGCAAACCAGCAGAGGACCTGGTGTAGCTGCCACAGAGGCTCTATTTTCCCTATTACAGCTCCGTGGAACACATTCATTTGGAAGCTGTTTAAGGTACACATTTCTTGTGAGAGTCCGCCGTCCCGTGATTCAGAAGTTGCTTAGTGTAGCAAACCAGCAGAGGACCTGGTGTAGCTGCCACAGAGGCTCTATTTTCCCTATTACAGCTCCGTGGAACACATTCATTTGGAAGCTGTTTAAGGTAGACTACATATTGTTCCTTGAAGTGTGCTGCGTGCTGATTGGCTTATCTGCTCTGCCGCCAAGATTACTGAGTAAAATATATTTTTTTCTGAGCATATCGGAATATTGGTGGAAGTATCCCGCAAAATACAATGTGACTATGGCCTTGGTTTATTGATTGGTAAATTGAGAGCTTTGCTTCATGGCTCTGGTCCTTTTCAGCATGGGAGTCCAGTACACTGACCACATTACCGCAGACGCGGCACAGATAATAAAGTCAATCTCACAATCACGCTTCCCCTTACTTATAAACAAGACCCTGAAATACTTAAACTCCTAGGTTCTCAGTCCCTATCTTAAGGGAACATGCTATATGCTCCTGGGAGATAACCATGGCCTCAGATTTGGAGGTGCTGATCCGCATACCGACAGCTTCACACTCAGCTGCATATCACTCAAGTGCACATTGGAGGCCTCCAAATGAAAAATCCAGCAGGACAGCATTATCTACAATACACATTCTTAGGGATATCTTAGGGAATGCAGTCATATGCTTCCTCAGATCTACAAAACAGAGTGGAGTAGCTAACTTGCTTGCTTCCTCAGTTATCTGTGAAAGAGTTACTTGCCGGTTCCATGACCAGAATCTCATTTCCAGAGCCATGACATAGACTTTCCCATGGTGGTTGAAAAGTGTGATGTCACAATATTGGGCACACATTATGGTGTTTATGTTGCAACACAGGAACCACCCTGGTTTGCCATTGTGAATGTACTAATACAGAAAAATGTTCAGAACACAAGCTTTCTGTGTATGGGGCAGCCACAGACTTTTCAGAGTCTCCATGCTGACCCCTATATAAGAAGTGCTTATAATGGGCATTAGTGTTGTCACGATGCCAGAATTATGACTTTGATACTGAAACGATACCATCTCAAAAAACCTAAAACGTCAGGAAAAGTAAAAAAGTACTTTCTCTACAAGCTGAGGATGGTCAGCAAAATCGCTGGTATCTGCTTGTTAAGTGTGATGCTATATGGGAATAAATTCAATATAAGAGGAAGCAAACGTGTCTTTGGCAGCACTTTTAGCACATTAGCAGCTCATTCTGACCGACCGTGCTGCTCCGTCTCTGGAGCAACGAGCCATATCGAGGAAGCTCTGTCTCTGGGAGCAGAGAATCTTCGGAGAGAGACCTCTCTCCTGCTCACGGTCAGTCCCGGTGTTCTAATGGGTTGTGCTACCGGCGATTCTCTTCTATAAAAAGTACTTAAGGTTTGTGCAGAAAGTCGCTGGTGCTAGTCTGGTTTTTTGTTTTTAAATAACTCGCTAGAAAGTCTGAAAAATCGCTAAAACTATAGCGGTAAAATCAATGAAGCAGGGAGAGGAAGCAAAGCACTGTGGACGTACACTGCCCCCTGTGGCACTCGTTGGAAATGTCGCTCTTATTTTAAAACAACCCTTCCTAAAGTACCAGTACTCATTATATAGGGGTATTGTACCGTTTAAATGTATTGAAATACTTTTCTCTTATCTGTATACCGCGCAACACTAATGGTCATGTGAACTGGACCGTGGGAAATGGTAAATGATGGCTTGGTCTGAATGGTTTAAAGAAGGGTCCTAGCCATGGGTGGGCCTAAACTGACCCAAAGTCGACCCAGTCGGTCATAGCTGATTCCTTGCATGCATGTTGGTGCATGTGGGCATACTCTCCTTCCTGACTGTTTCATGCACATTCCACGAGTCAGATACAGAGCCAGAGTGCAAGGCACCTGAGATGTTGCCACTGCTTTCTGTATATTACACAAGGTGCCCCCAGGCTCTGACAAAGACAAATCATAAACCACAACACTCCCAAACTAATAATCCAACTCCCTCCTCCAGGTGAGACAAAATTATGCCCACACGTTGTTCATTTTTTGGCTATGCCACTGCTTAAGTAACATCAACTTCTATCTCTACATCAGTAGCTTAACATCATAACACCAGATACAACATTAACAGCAATGTTGAAATATACAGAAAACTGGCCTCTAATTAAACTGTGCTTCAGATTCTCACCAAGAAAGGTGCAAGGACGTAGGAGTGAGCTTGATATCGATTTGCTGAGTCAAAATATTAGATAGCTATAAGTGAATGTAAATAAGGCAGTGAAATACTGCATTTACAATGATGTGGAACAGCATTTGATTAACATTAATGTTAGAGAGTGAGGCTGTGTCCCAAACAACACACTATGGATCTTTACATACTGCACTACAGAAACACTGCTAAGGGTGGTGTATATATATATATATATATATATATATATTCATACTATTCAGTGCAGTAGTGTGCAGCTTGGGACATGGCCAGAGACTAACATTAACTTGTTGCATATTTAGACCGCTTGCTCACAACCTAAACACAACTAATGTTAATGTTAACCAACTCTCAGATCCTCTACTGTTGCCCTAACCGTTATATACAAGCTGCTGTTATAACTGTAATTGACAGTCCCACTACTGACCTCAAGCGCAGAGCTGGTAAAGACTAACTTTATAAACCAGACTCTGATGGTGAATCAGAGGCCAGTGAAGCTGGTGATTGGAGCAGCTCTATATTTGGACAGGTGCCTTACTGAAGGCTGAAAGGACCATTATTATTTACATTATACATGTTACCGCTAGGCACAGTTATAATAAACCATGACATTAACTTTCACTGTTACGCAGACGACACGCAGTTGTATATTTCAGCCAAAGCCCGATGACAAACACAGATTAAAGAAAATAGAGGACTGTGTAAAAGACGTGAAAGGCTGGATGTTGCGTAACTTCCTCCTTCTAAACAACAACAAAACAGAGGTCCTGCTTTTGGGTCTGAAGGTGGCAAGAAATAAATGATCAGATTTAATTTTAAATCTCGCTGACTTTCCAGTTAAACCTGGTTCAGCAGAAAAAAACCTTGGTGTCATAATTGACCCGGATTTATCATTTGATCAGCACATAGGCAATAATCACTAGGACAGCTTTTTTACATCTTCACAACATCAACAAGATTAGAAATGCCTTATCCCTTCAGGATGCAGAAACATTAGTACATGCCTTTATTACTTCAAGGCTTGACTACTGTAACGCACTACTGTCAGGACGCACCAGCAGCAATTTAAGAAAACTTCAACTAGTTCAAAATGCTGCAGCTAGGGTCCTCACTAAAACTAGAAAATTTGAACATATCAGCCCAGTTTTATCATCACTTCATTGGCTGCCTGTTAAATTCCGCATCGACTACAAAATTCTGTTACTAACATATAAAGCTCTGAATACCTTCAAGATACTATTTCCTATTATGAGCCTCCACGTTTACTCAGATCACAGAATACTGGATGTTTAATTGTTCCCAGAATTCAGAAGGCCTCAGCTGGGGGAAGAGCCTTTTCTTATAAAGCCCCCAAACTCTGGAATGATCTTCCAGAAAATGTTCGGGACTCAGACACAGTCGCAATCTTCAAATCGAGGCTAAAAACTCATTTGTTTAGTTTATCTTTTGGTAGCTAATGTTCCCCCATAGATAAAGGCGGCAGATTCGGGGGGTCCATGGACACAGGGAATTATAGTAAACTGAGACGCTGGTGTCGTCCGCCGCTTCTCACGATCACTCAGGTTTGTTGACGGTGGAGCGGAGGGATGCCAGTGTTTCAGGATGCTCCCGTGTCTGTGTGTCCTCCTGGTTCTCTCCTTTTAGTTAAAGCTGTCATAGTCAGATCTGCCGGAGTCATTAGACACACTCTGGAAATGTTCACATTCTCTGCTTTACATTCACCCAAACAGTTCAAAACTAATTCTATCCCTTTACCTTTTTCTGAGTCCCACCTGTCCATCTGGACACTGATGGATGACTGTCGAGATCCTCCTCCACGCTTCAGACCAGCTGCCCACGCTCCAGCCACCAGTTCTCACTGACTCCTAACTATTATTACCAGTAGATTGACCAGAGGAGGATAGGTCACCCCTTGTGAGCCTTGGTTCCTCCCCAGGTTTCTTCCTCAGCTCAGAGGGAGTTTTTCCTTGCCACTGTTGCCCCTGGCTTGCTCACTTTGGGTTTTCTTTACATTTCATGTCAAATCTTGTCTTACTGGAATTCTGTGAAGCTGCTTTGTGACAACATCAGTTGTAAAAAGCGCTATACAAATAAATTTGATTTGATTTGAAAGAAGACCTGCAGACAAAACGCATTAATCTCTGTGGCACATTTTCAAAATAAAGGTTTGCAAATAAAAGCATATTTTAGTTCCAGACAAGCTATATTTTTCTGGGGTCCCTCTAATCCTCTTTTATTATGTTTAAGAGCTATTAATGAATCCATTGTGAGTGGGTGCTTTTTAGTGAGTAAGCTTTATAGGCAAAACAGAAAGGCATTAATAAAGACGAGCTCATTAATAAAGAAATGCCCATTTCTTTAGATTCCGTGCGGCCCACCTCCAAATACCTACACGCCCCACTTTGAGAAACGCTGGCTTAGAGGAACATAAAGATTTCAAGGCTTTGCCTCCAATTTTTTCAGATCGTAGCAAGTATCTGTGGCATGTGGAAGTAAAACAAGTCCCATCCATGAAGTCCCCACCTTGCACCTTACAGCACATAAAGAATCTGCTGCAGACATCTAGGTCAAACACCACAGGACATCTTCATCTTGTGCTGAACAGTCAGAAAGTCCGTGTTACTTTAGCAGCATGAGGGGAACATACACCATATAAGGCCATTTGTTTTAATGTCATTTAATGTTTGTTAAACACAAACTGTGGGGAAGGGGCAAACACAGCTTCCACAGCTTGTGTCTAAAATTAAATCACTGTCTTTTAAATGGGTGATTCTTTATATTAATAAGTCCAAGCCATTATGAGTAATGAGGATATAATTACCATGCTGGAAAACGCATGTATGAGCCAAACTAATACTAGTAGCAGTATTAAATGTCTGGGTTCCACTGATTAGTTCATGGTAAATTAAAACATTTCCCACTCATAATGCATTTGGTTTGTTCTCTGTCTTTGGCCCTTTTGAGGCAACTGGTGAAGATTGTTCTTAGGGACTTTTTTTGGCATGCCTTTACGGGGCTGGAAGGCATGTTCCTTTCTGCATTAATATTTGCCTGGTAAACAGGCATCGCCTGGCCTAAGAGGTTCATTGCATTCAGCCTTCCAGTTTGTTCCTCAGTAGAACGGTACTGAATACTGTTACCTGTAGTTTGGCGTTCACCAGTGTATTAAATATCTCATTGTTACTCAGAGTTGGTTTTCTGAAAAGGTGGTATATAAGAATAAAATATTATTTTTGTTAAGAATTGCTTGCATTTGGTTCCTCGCTGACTCATTCGTAGTGAAACATCGCCTTCATCCGAATTAAAACCACAAGACAGCACCTTGATAACATCAGATTACAATCATCACATGTTTATAAATATGTATGAGAGAGAGAGAGAGAGAGAGAGAGAGAGAGAGAAAGAGAGAGAAAGAGAGAGAAAGAGAGAAAGAGAGAGAGAGAGAGAGAGAGAGAAAGAGAGAGAGAGAGAGAGAGAGAGACAACAATTACCCCACACCCAACCCCCAGCACACACTCACACACCATCCTACTGTGAGCTCAAGCGTATATGTTTGGTCATGCCCAATAACCTAGAGAATTGAACTCATATTTATGTCTTATTTTACAACACACACAGTATTCAACATTTATTTTGTTCATAGAATTAAATCTCAAGCAGAACATATATATATATTGCTGCTATTCTTTTTCTTACTAGAATTTCTGTGAAATAATTTATAGCTGGGTGCACACCTGTTGCACCTGAGGCATTTGTGAGAGAAGCATTAGTCAACACTTGCATTCTGTCTGTTTCTATCTTTAGGCGCCAAGCACAGAATCTTCACCTGCTGCTATGCAGGACATGCTACAATCACTACACTCAGCAGAACAGAGCTTACGGGACATCCATTATATATTCTGAAGGAACATATAAGTAATATAACTCATAAGTAACATAAATATATTGCCAATATTTTACATCATTTAATAAGTTTGTGTGAAAATTACTTGAAGAAATTAGTCCCAAAACCAAAAAATGGCTTAGAATAAAATCCACAGATTTTCTAACAGCCATCAACAAGACCTTGTAATTCATAAGCTAGTCTTATATGAGACAGAAGTTGCATTTATCCTGGTCCCAAAGGCTGGGACATTTTGTAAAATACAATAATAATAAGAGTTTGTAATTTGTGAATACACTTCGACATTTATTTTACTGACAAATGCACATAGAAAGGTTTCAGGTGAATATTAAAGGTATTAAAGAAGCATTCACCAAAGGCTCATGATTTGCAAACAATAATTGCTTATTACTCATCACTTTATATCAGATTTCATGATAGAAATTTAAATTATTTCAAATTTTAGTTTATGTCTTTTATCATCTACAATACTTAAAATTGTGAAATAGCATCATAGGCAACAAAGAGAACATTCCGGCTGAAAAAACAAAAGATCTGACTGGAAATAGTGATCCAGCACTTGGCCTTTTCACCACTCTACCATCTGGAATGAGGTACTGCAGCGTCCAAGCTAGAACAGACCAGCTAATAAACAGTTTTTACCCACAGGATATCATGCTTCTGAAAAAGTTCTGAAGCAATGTATGCTTTACCAATACCATTTCACTTCGACACTTATAGTATTATTGTATTATATAATATCAGAGCAGGTAGGTGTCGCAGTCGCACAGCTCCAGGGACCTCCGGATGACTGTCTGTCAGGAGTGTGGTGTGTTCTCCCTGTGTCTGCGTGGGTTTCCTCCGGATGACTGTCTGTGAGGAGTGTGGTGTGTTCTCTCTGTGTCTGCGTGGGTTTCCTCCGGATGACTGTCTGTGAGGAGTGTGGTGTGTTCTCCCTGTGTCTGCGTGGGTTTCCTCCGGATGACTGTCTGTGAGGAGTGTGGTGTGTTCTCCCTGTGTCTGCGTGGGTTTCCTCCGGATGACTGTCTGTGAGGAGTGTGGTGTGTTCTCCCTGTGTCTGCGTGGGTTTCCTCCAGGTGACTGTCTGTGAGGAGTGTGGTGTGTTCTCCCTGTGTCTGCGTGGGTTTCCTCCGGGTGCTCCGGTATCCTCCCACAGTCCAAAAACACACGTTGGTAGGTGAATTGGCGACTCAAAAAAGTGTCCGTAGGTGTGAGTGTGTGAGTGAATGTGTGAGTGTGTGTGTCTGTGTTGCTCTGTGAAGGACTGGCGCCCCCTCCAGGGTGTATTCCCGCCTTGCGCCCAATGATTCCAGGTAGGCTCTGGACCCACCGCGACCCTGAACTGGATAAGGGTTACAGATAATGAATGAATGAATGAATGAATGAATAATATCAGAGCCATTTTGAATTACCTTTAGATTAATTTATTTGTATTTGTATATTGAATATTTTGTATTCATTTTTCTGGTCTTTAATATATTTATTACACATGTATATTAATGCTACCTCCTGTAGAGAGTTTACCTGTATCTCACCACAGGTCAATGCATTAATGTCATGATGTTGTACAAATGACAAATAAGGCTGGACAATAATGTTAAATGAGTATGACCTTCAAGCCCTCAGATGGCACTGCATAAGTATCCGTCATGTTGCAGTGATGAATATCGCCATATGGGCTTGGGAGTACTCTGTCATTTTGAGTCCACCAGTGCATCAATAAATGGAACCTAAAACTCAATTAGTAAATTAGGCAAGGACAAAGCCATACATCAATTCTATGAGAAACACCCAACAGGTTCTCCAGGTCCACAATTATTTCAGATGATCCGTAAATTTAGTAGAAATGTGTGCATTGGCAGAAGAGTCCATGCTTCAGCTTGTTTTCAGAAAAAATGAATGTTGTATTTTCTGTGCAAATGACATAAAGGACCATTATGATTATGGCGGGAGCCATAGGACCATTATATTGTTTTTTCAGGAAGACAAAGCAATACATCCTTCAGTATGTGCTACAACAACTTGGCTTCATATACCCACAGGGCATGTGTTTGACTGGTCTCCCTGCGGTGCAGATCTATGGATCATGAAGAGGAGAATCAGGTAATGGTGATCGTGGACTGTTGAGCAGCTGAAGTCTTGTATCCAGTCACATATGATGTAATTATATTTTTTATTTAAAAATGGCAAGGGAGGAAAAAAAAATATTTCACTGCATTTGTGTGTTCCATCAAGGAAAGCACTGTAAAGGGATGTGCATTCTTTTTGTTCAGTTCTTGCTAGGGATGTTCCTATCCGATCTCAAGGATCGGTATCGGGGCCAATCACAGCATTATTTTACTGATCTCTATAAGATTTATTGAGCTTGAGCTTCTGTCCGATTCTCCATTTTCACTTGGCATAACTACAAAAACTACATATCTTATTTTAGCATGGTGTCTTGAAGAAACTAAATTTAATTTTCCCTTAATACATCTGTGATGACAATAAAGCTGACTGATTTCATTCATTCATTATCTGTAAGCTTTTATGCAGTTCAGGGTCGCGGTGGGTCCAGAGCCTACCTGGAATCATTGGGCGCAAGGCAGGAATACACCCTGGAGGGGGCGCCAGTCCTTCACAGGGCGACACACACACACATTCACTCACACCTACGGACACTTTTTGAGTCGCTAATCCACCTATCAACATGTGTTTTTGGACTGTGGGAGGAAACCGGAGCACCTGGAGGAAACCCACGCAGACACAGGGAGAACACACCACACTCCTCACAGACAGGCCCCTGGATCTGTAGACTGCGACACTACCTGCTGCACCAACATGACGCCTTGATTTTATATAAGATTAAAAATAATATAAATATAATCTTATATAATATAATGTAATATAATATAATCTTTGCTATTGATATGGTTTCCTAATTTGCACTGCTGTCTACTCTGCAAAACGAGTTGGCTCATGTGTCTTAAACACTGGTGTGGGCTCTTAAATTCATTCTGAACATTGTGAACAAAGCAGATTGACTAAAGGTCATGCTCAGCATTTTTTAATGATTTGTGACCTCTGAACCCCCCTGTCATCTCGCTCTATTTTAATGCAGTCTTACGACCTGAAGTCCTGATGTGTTTAGCTTCATGGTGAAAAATAAGCCATCGACCAGGTGATCAATAATCCACTGGCAAGGGCATGCTTAATTAATATCATCTCAGCAAGCCCCTACAGATCTCTAGCTTCCATTTGGTCTCAAAGAGTTCCAGTTCTATTTACTCTTTCCTGTTATCGTCCCTCCAATTGATGCTGCATGATTGATCTGATGGTAAGTGAAAGGGTCTAAATTGCGTTAGGTTAACAGGGTGTGTGAGAACTTCATTAGATGGGGGAGTCATATAGAGGCCTTTAATACTGTTAAAATTACTGGGACACAATCAGGAACATCAGGAATGCAGACAGACAAATGTATCCTGGCGTGTTCTCATATAGATTTGCGCTCCAAATGGAAAGCACTCACTTTAAAGATGGCCATTATGATTACTTTAATAACTGAGGATGAATTAACTTGATGAATGTTGCTCTGCCTCTAGTCCAACAAAATGTTCTTTGTATCACTTGCCTCTAACGATCTGATAAACAGATACAGTCCATTGTGGTTTTGTGTTGGAACAGTGCAGGGCTGTGTATAAACAAATGCACAAGTATGAGTGTGACATTGAAACATTAAAAAAAAAAAAAGTCACAAGGTTTGCGAATGGTCATCTGGTGATTCTGGAAAGCAACACTGAACCAACATTGTATGCCCAAAAGTTTGTAGATTACTATTCATCAACAGTTCTTCTGAAATGAGGTGTGTTAACACGATTTTTATCTTTTTTTGCTGCAGTAACAGCTTTTACTCTTCTGGGATAGCTTTAGACTAGATTGGATTCAGACTGAAACATTGTTTTTGAGAATTCGAAAGCACTCAGCTGCATGAACATTAGTGAGAAACTGAAGTTGCATGATTAGTTCTGGATCACAAAGAGCACTCAAACTAATCCCTAGAATACTGGATAGAGCTTCATCAGTGAGTTTGATATTGCTGAGTTAAAGCCCACCCCATACCCAGAATATTAGCTAGCTATAAGCCGGATCCTATCTAGAAAAAGCAGTAAAATACTGCACTCTGATCCTAAAGTATAACCTGAAAGCTGTGAGGAACTTCTACTTTAAACCCATAAGTCCATTTTAAAACTAAGGCATAAAATCACTTATTCATCACATCACATTACAGCATGTGCAACATGAGCCGAGAGGAATGCTATGTTTATAAGCAATACGTGTGTGTTCATATTTAGTCAGTCCCTGCCACTGAGGTCACAGAACTTTATAGGCACTTGAAAACAATTCAGAAAAAGACACAAGAGGCTCATAAGAAACTAAGCACACTGCAGCTTCTTTTCCTGTCTCTAATACATTCTGCATCAGGGTTCTTCTTATAAAATATATGATATTTCAGACAAAGCAATACTGGAAAAAACTTTTCCATCACTAATCCATTTTGAACCTCACCTCACTCCCTGTCTCCACCAGCATTCTCCTAATAAGACATGATGTTTAAAATAACGTACAACTAGTCTAGGTTAATGACTGATTATGGTCTTGTCCTTTTGTATAAAACCTATGGTCTTCTTACGCTAACACTACTTTTTTTTTAAAAAAAGAACTTCAGTAAACAAAGTTCACAAGTTGTGTCTTGTGATGGTTTCCTCTTTTTTTTTTTTTGCAAATGCTTAAATGGCAAATGTAAATACTGACACAGTTTGAGCTTGAGTTACTGACCTCAAGCCCATGGTACAAACTAACTTTATACACCTGACTCTGACGGTGAATAGGAGGCCAGCGAAGCTGTTGATTGGAGCAGCTTGAAGTTTGAACAGTCACAAGGTGCTGCCAAAACATATTAACTTTCAAATATTTGCGAAAAAAAAGCATATAAATATTTATTTATATTTATTATTGGGCACAGAGGCTGTAGGCTCATGGGCAGCTGCTCCAGAGTGTCCCACAGTACATAATGCGTTCTATGAATGCTATACCATGTGGTCACAAATGGATCTATATTAAAGTGCCTAAATTCACTAGTTATGATGGGTATCTAAAAATATTTGGACTTATGGTGTATATTTGGCTAATGATGTTTTCCTGAACGAAACAGAATAACCTGCATGCAGAGGTATCTGGCGATATCAGCCCTATCACATTACACATGTCTGCTAACAATATTACAGCACATCACTGACTCATTATGTGGGGACACATTTTCAGCCATGTAACACAACACTACAACCCTCTTTCTGTAATGGAGACTCATGCTGGACTGTACTGATAACACACAGTACAAAAAAATGTGAAAAGATCTTAAATTTAGTCAATGTACCGACTAATTCTAATTTTAATTGTAATTGCGTCCTGAAAATCTCATAATGAGAAATGAAACTATATTGACTAGATTTACATTTAAACTATTTCACTTAAGCCAAAGGAGAGTTGAGTGGAGTGTGTACCATGGCTGTAGCGTGGGTTTTACATGAAATAATACTCTGTTCTAAGTCAGTACGTCTGGTTCTAACACTGAGATAATCCAGGGATGTGTGAATTCTATGGGAAACTACAAACGCTTTGTTTTAGTGACCTTTCATCTGCATGGTTTCTCCTGCGTTTGGTAGCATGCACATGTTTGTTTTTAAGCATGTACAGGACATGTCTGGTGATATCTCAAAACCAGTGTAGAACAGAGAGACCTGACACACTTTATAATGTGCTTTTTACAAATCTACATTTTACAAGTGTCAGACAAAAAGCTACATCAATGTGTCCATTTCTGTTTTCATTCATCGATTCATTCATTACAGGGTTTGAAAATGCCCAGTTGTGCTGAATGGATATATAGAAATAAATCAAATTGAACATAACCCACACCTCTTCTAAATTCAAAGCATGTTTGTTCCCATTATATTTGCCATTTAAAAACGACTGCTGTTCTGCAAGTATTAGGTTTGATATAGGAAACATTTATGTTACAATCTCATAAAATGTACTGATATCAGGTATAGATGTTTTTATGACTCTAGTCCAGTGCCGGGGTGTTGCTCCTTAAATATTCTAAATACACTCATTACAAGATGTGTCTACAGACCTTTGGACACAAAGGACACATTGAAAATTACGAGCCTTGGAAAGATTTAGAGTAACAACCATAACTGGCAATCAATGTAAAAACTATGGGGTATAGAGTTTATAGGAACCCCCATGTCCTTACATTGTATAAAAATAATTAAATAAGTTCTATTTTAATGGTGAAACTGCTCAGACTCTATGGTAGACCAGGTCAGGTTTCAGCATTCCTGTCCCAATGACTAGTTTTTTTAAAGACTGTAATTTATTTCCTTGTTGTATTATAGTCTTTTTTGTTGGTACACAATGAAGTCATAGTGAGCACAAACTATTCTTTCTGTGTTTGGTATCACATCCTGCATCTAGGATACGTTGTGGAGGGGTGGTGTGTGTGTGTGTGTGTGTGTGTGTGTGTTTTTTTACACTTTAGATTCCTGCTATTAAAGCATCTTTTTTTGCTGATTTAGACACAAAGGTAGACATGAATGTTCCAGCGATCTCCAATAATCTCACAGCGGTGAATTCAAGCCACATAACAAATTAATAAAAAAACGTTTTGTTTGTTTGTTCGTTTTTTTTATTCTGAGGATGTTTCCTTACCATTTGCTATTTTTGCTATTTCTTGTTTGCATGCTCAAATGTGTGTGTAATGTGTTTACAAAGCCCCACATTACAAGACCTTCATACTCTCTACTCAAGGGCAAATTAAAAGCATCAAGAGATTTTTTTTAAACAATGGAAAGAACTTTGAAAAGCATGAACTAAAATGTTTCTTTATTCCTGCTGTTATACTTTAGCCACAATCTAAAGTTTTTTTCCCCCAAATATATTACTCTTTTTTTTCCCCAAACATACCATTCCATCTTAAAAGACACAGACGTTCTGAATGTAAATATACAAGAGAAAATGGTATTTCCCTACAATTGTACATGCCCTCTTTAATACAAGTTTCAAGCCACAGCACAGATATATTTGATTAGACATAACAGATTTGAATGATGCATATGTATCTGAAGAGTGATCAGTAATGGTTAGAACAAGCAAACAAATTCCCAAGCAAATTTCTAGAGAAAGGCACAGGATGTTCCATGCCAGGGACAGGCTTGGTTGCATGGTAAGTTCACCATTCTCAGTGTTAATTGTCAGCAAGCGTGGTATAAAGCATCAGGCTACAGGTTCTGCGGAGTGATGGAGCCACATCCAATATTTTTCGGAGTGGGTTGGCCTGGTAGTGCTACAGGCAGAGTCACTGTCACACAGCTCCAGGTTCCTGGGTTTGTGTGGTCAACCCACACCTCAGGTCTGAGGACTTTACTGTGTTTTTCCAGTATCTGCATGGGTTTCCTCCATGTGCTCAGATTTCTTCCTGAAGTCCAACAACACATATTGCCAGTGGATTGACCATGCGAATATATGTGACTGGATGAGACTGTAGTGCCCTGTAATGGAATGGTGCCCTATCCGGGTTTTATTCCTGCCTTTCGCCCAATGATTCTAGGCCCCTGATCCACTGTGACCCTGAGAAAGACGAAGCAGTTACAGAAGAACAATGAATGGTTTGTAGTGAGGTTAATGACCTAGAAGTAATCGTCCAAAAAAACGTCCATCAGATTCTAATAGAAATGTTCCAACATCTAGAGTAAAGCATTTTCAACAGAAAACAATAAACAAAGTCTCTATTAACACACTTGGTACAGTGAGGTGTTAAGCTACTTCTCACAAACAGTTTTCAAAAGGGATGCACTAGAAAAGAAAAAGCATTCCCTTCATTTCAGAAGAAATGTTGGATAAGCAGGTGTTCCCAGATGTTTATGACCACATGAATAAATGAAATGTCAATGTGTGATGTTAGTATGAATATAATATAAATATGCTCATATTTTCAGTGCATTATTTACTGTAAGTAATCTTCCTTTCATTGTAATGATTAGTTTTTCATCAATAATTTAATGGCATGTTTTCTGTCACCCCTTGTGTAAACACCCCCCCCCCCCCCCATCCCTTTCATATCCCTTGGTCTTTCCTTATTTCCATCCCCTTGCCCTTTTCACCTTTGCATCCGAAAGCCTCCGATTTGCATGTTTTAATCCCCCCCCCCCCACACACACACACACACACACTCACACAAAAAGCCTGTGGGTGTGGCACACTGTTTCCTTCTTTCTAAAAGCAGTGAGGAAGTGGGATAGCTCTCTAAATATTCTGTACAAATAACCTGAGAGAGAGAGAGGGGTGAAAGAAAGTGCACAGGAGTACAAATGAGACGTTGCAATGTTTTTGCACTCAGTGCTTCTTCTGTTGAAGCTGCCTCTCATTTTTTTTTTTTTTTTTTATTATTAACTGTTGATTATACTGGACGCTTTCATTTCACGCACCAGCGACTATGGGGAAGAGGTGATTTCCCTCTTGTCTTTTTTTGTGTTTTCTCTTCCTCTACTTCTTACTCTGGACAGTGGCTCTCTGTGTATGAGGCCTTCACTGACATGAAAAGGAAACCCGAACCTAAGCCCTACCTAAAACACTAAAGCCTTTCGTAAATTCCAAATGTTTGAATTCAAACATATGTGTGACCTGACCCGAACCTACTCACACTTCTGCAAAATGGCCATATCCATTGTCTATTTTTTTCTCCAAAACGATGGTCCAACTGCTGTTATAAGGTATATGGAATAATATTTGATGATACCGGCTCCTCCAGTATTTCTTCTGAAATTGTTCCCTCTTCACTGCAGAAGGAGCCTCTGATCTTCTGGGAAGGCTTTGCACTTGATGTTGAAATATTATTGCAAGAATTTAATGTGACATTGAGATTACAGTGAATGATAGTGGATGAGAGCAGGCTGGCATCCCTCTGTTTGACTCCTGCTGCTCCCTGTGGCTTATTCCTTATTTGTACAATCATTTTTGTTTGATATATAACTGTCTCTGAAATTATCTGAGTGTAGCAGTTTTGTCTCCAATGCTGCTCTCTACATGTCTTCAGCCTGCTATTACCAATGCTAATAGCTGTGCTTGCTAACCATCACTGCTTTTCAGAGGGTGCCTGCTTTGCCATTTGTGTGGGCTGTGACCGTTGACCAAGGTCTTTTGTTTTCACTTTACTCTGCTGCTTGCTGCTGCTAATGTCCACTGAGGGAGCCCATATTAAGCTAGTGACGTGCTAACTCTGCTGTTAGCTGCTGCTAATGTAAACTGAGGGTGACTGTCAATTTAGTGACAGTTTTATATGTGGTTTGCTGCTCACTGGTTGGCTATGTACACTCACCACTGAAATCCATGCTGCTTGGTAATTTTTGTATTGCTGTGTTTTCATTTGTTTCATTGGTCTTTGTACTATCCTTGTTAGTGTTTTGGGTTAGTGTTGAGCCCTTGGCTCAAATTACTTTAATGTTGTCTCATGAATATTTTTTCTTTCTTATTTCTTACAATGGTGCATTAACCATACAATCCCCTGGTGTCCAGTCAGGTTAAAGGACAGAAAGCCCACAAGGCTAACATACACTACATTAACCTCCAGCTGAAAGTGATTACAACATTCACTTAGATCCCATATAGGGTCAGTCAGCACAAAGGCTATTGACTTGTCCTCAGAAATACCAGCAGCATTGTTAATGTCTTCTCCTTTGCAGCAAAGGGGTGATTCAAATGCCTGACCTTCAATTAGCTTCTTCTAAATGCCAAACGCTTCATAAGAACTTTAGTTGATCTTTATTCTCTGATCTTTATTCAATGTCCAGCTTAAATTATTTTCTACTTGATACTTTTAATCTTTATCAATAATAGCTCATGGCTATATTTTTTCCCAATACATTATAAGAGCAGTGTTTAATCAAGACGTCTAAAAATAATCTATATGAACACAGTATCTTCTGAACTCAATGGGATTAACAAGAAATTACACAGGCTTGGCTGCAGTATCAGTCTCTACTCTTCATGCTGGAACATGACTGTGATGGCCTGATGACAGCCACAGTGGTTATGAATGGGTTTTTTACCGATGTTAGACAATTAGTCCTAGAACAGAAGCACCACGTAAACTCATGTGGATGTGCATTGGATTCTATCACTCCAGAGATTTTAGTGCTGGAGGGCTTTAGTCAAATTACATCCACACATAGCATTGAGCATACAGAGCAAATCTGCCAAGTCAAATGAACATTGTTAGTATTAAATCAACACTGTGAGTGTTAAAGTGTTAATTCAACACTGGCAAATTTGCTATAAACACTTTAGATTTTTACAGGGGGAAAAATCCCTCCCAGCCATTTGTTTGTTTGTTTGTTTATGATTTTATATCAATAAATGCAACATTAACAAAGTTGCTTTATTTCTTTTCCTATTTGGATTTGATTTGAATTATGAACTTAGACATTGTTCTAAATGTATTCCTAACTGAAGCTATAATAAGACAGACAGATACATAGATAAAATTGTTACTGGCCTCAGTGTACTTTACCTGCCATTGTGGAAGCTGCATTCCAGCTGTAGTTGGACTGGAACACTCATCTGTGCCACTTTCCCGCAGTCTGCTGTGGTTCCCATCAAACATGAGTTACACAGAACATACCCAGTGTACATTCAGGAACCAAGGTGCTTGTTCATTTCAGATGCATGGAGCATGGAGTTCCCTTAAAATAAAAATAAGAACATTAAGACAGATGTATCAGGTCTGGAATCATGATAGAATAAAATGTGTATTGTTTCTGTATGTTACTTCTGGTGAAAGTCCAGTCATCACACAATATTTCATTAAATGTCTTGAGCTGTTGGCTTTTATATAATATATATGAGTCTACACACTGCTGGGTTTGTTTCTTTCTCTCTGGCAGATGAACAGCAAAATCAATGCCTTTATCCAGGCAGAAACAGACTTATATCCAACAGAATTGTTCATTTTAGACGGCAGCAGTTGTTATGGGATTGTAAGTAAGAATATTATAAGATTTATCAATGTATTACTAGATTTTTTTGCTTGTTTTAAATGATTATATCCAGTAAGAGGGTTTTACTCCACTGTAAAATAATTTGGTATGTTAGGGTTAGGGTTAGACACTGGATAAACAGCAAGTGGAATAAGGTTTAATAGTCATGCAATATTCTTACGACGATCTCAAAACAAGTGCCGTTAGCTACCTCGACTAGATTTGAAATGACTTCTTTAGATAAGGTTTTATTTTGTGCTGTGTATAGCATTCTGTGGTAGAGAAACTTTAAAAGAGACATTGGGTGGAGGGAAGACATGAGAACAAACACACATCAAACATTTGACCACAGGCTATTGTTAGAAGGCCACTCCCAAAAATATGCGTAAGGCTCTGCCAACTATTCTACATTTATTCCACCGATGACAGTAATGAAATGTCTTTTCAGACTCACATGAAACTTTATCAAAGGACTTCCACAATGAAGTGTTTATGGGGTTTCAAATGAAAAAAAGAAGAAGTGAAAGACAGAAAAGAGTTTTCTTTTTCAAAGTTGAATCACTCTGAGAGAATGCACTTCCCTCCCACACACTACATTACACTCGACAGATATCTGTGTTTAAGGTAGAACTGTTGTAAATAAGAAAGAGTGACTGGGTCAGTTGTGTAAGTGTGCAAGTACATGACAAAGAGATTGCAGTGTTAATATGTAAATAAATGTAAAAGAATTTTGAATAATTAACACGAAATGTTAACCACTGGAGTGTGTAGATAAATCTATTTCAGTATCTCTTGGAGGTTTTAGACTCTGTCAAGCTGTTACACATGGTGCTGTTGTTAAAGGGAAAAAACATGTTTCTGAGAAAAAAACAAAAAATCTATCTCAGGTTTTTAAAATGTGGGAAAAACTGCCTGGCAAATAGGTCATCAGCTACATATATTTAATCCCAATTTCATCTCATTTTTTTCAGGCAATGTTTGAATTAATGAGCCTGTGTTTCCATCTTCACCTGTTCCTTGAGAGAGAGAGAAAGGGAGAGAGAGAGAGAGAGAGAGAGAGAGAGAGAGACAGAGAGACAGAGAGACAGAGAGAGAGAGAGAGAGAGAGAGAGACAGAGAGAGAGAGAGAGAGAGAGATACAGACAGAGAGAGAGAGAGATAGAGAGAAAGATACAGAGTGAGAGAGAGAGAGAGAGACAGAGAGAGAGAGAGAGAGAGATACAGAGTGTGTGAGAGAGAGAGAGACAGAGAGAGAGAGAGAGAGAGAGAGAGATACAGAGTGAGAGAGAGAGAGAGAGAGAGAGAGAGACAGAGAGAGAGAGAGAGAGAGAGAGAGAGAGATGATTAGGTTCAGTATGTCCTCTAGTTTACTCATGGTGTGTAAAAAATGACATCCTGTACATTTGCAATCATTTACTGATAGCTCATCTACCAGTAATGCACCGTTAATATAGTGCTGTTAATTCAAAATAATTACCTGCAATTTCTTAAAATAATAATCACAATAAGTACCACCTGTGACTTACGTCAGAGAATAATAGATACTATGGCAACAATTTTAGAATCAATAATATTTAGTTGTAATATATGGAGAGGATTTAGTGCCAAATTGAAAAGCAATTACTACAATCCACACACATCATTAAGCAAAATTGCTATTACTTTGTTTTAACGTTGCTTGAACTCTTTACTGAAAAACAATACACGAAGGTTTGCATTTTAAAAACTGAATGCTGAATTAGTGTCAAAATTGAATACAGTCACCTCAAAATGTAATCAGTACACAACTGTGAATTGTTGTGATAGTTATTATAAAGGGCTAATTCTAGCCCATCAGTTCCATTCCAGGACAGCAACTCCAAACCTCCAAAGGCACTGTGCCCTACTCAAAGCATCTGAGCCTCTGAACAGATGAAATATGACCTTCTCTCCCAGCTCTATGTGTTGAAATGTTGTACCGAAGGCCAGTTCAAGTGGTCAGCTCCCCTCTGACCTGACCTTATCTAAAGGAATGCTCTCTGTCTCAAAAGTTGCTTCCCAGACCAACTTCAGCACACAGCAAAAACGCCCTCTACTGACACCAGAACTGTTGCTCTTACATCATATGTACTTAATTATTTTCCTAAATATGGTTCTCAACATTTGCATACCACTAACACAAAATCAACCTTTATGAATTGTGCACCTAATGCCTGTAGCATACTGGTGTTAGAGGGATTTTTTTTTCTGAAATGTTGCTTTTTAGTGGCATATAACACTAAATATCCTCAAGAGAAATTACATCAGATAAAAAGGAGATATACAGGAGTCACTCTGTATTAAAAACTGTATTAAAAGGAGACACATTTGGGATTTTCTAAGGCTGCTGCGGAAATTTCTCTGTCAGATTTAAATAGATCTCATTCACTTCATATATACATTAAATGCACATTTTATAAATTAATAATAAATACTTACATAAATGCTCAAATCTATGCATGGTAATCTAGGCAAGTAAAATCATCTTAAACTTAGTCAATATGTCTAATATTTTTCATTATGAGTTTGCATTAAGCATATTATACAACTATATTGGATTTGTAAAACTCAATTTTCTTGTAGTAAATAAAAGTATCAAATAAAACAAATATTAGTGATTGTTTTAATAATATACATAATAATAATTAAAATATTAATAGGGCAGCACGATGGACCTGGAGGTTGTGGGTTCAAGTCCCGCTCTTGGTGTCTGTCTGTGAGGAGTGTGGTGTGTTCTCTCTGTGTCCGCTTGGGTTTCCTCCGGGTGACTGTCTGTGAGGAGTGTGGTGTGTTCTCTCTGTGTCCGCGTGGGTTTCCTCCAGGTGACTGTCTGTGAGGAGTGTGGTGTGTTCTCTGTGTCCGCGTGGGTTTCCTCCAGGTGACTGTCTGTGAGGAGTGTGGTGTGTTCTCTCTGTGTTTGCTTGGGTTTCCTCCAGGTGACTTTCTGTGAGGAGTGTGGTGTGTTCTCTGTGTCCGCGTGGGTTTCCTCCAGGTGACTGTCTGTGAAGAGTGTGGTGTGTTCTCTCTGTGTCCGCTTGGGTTTCCTCCAGGTGACTGTCTGTGAGGAGTGTGGTGTGTTCTCTCTGTGTCTGTGTGGGTTTGAAGTGGGTAGTCCGTAGGTGTGAGTGAATGTGTGTGTGTGTGTGTGTGTGATTCCAGGTAGGCTCTGGACCCACCGCGACCCTGAACTGGATAAGCGGTTACAGATAATGAATGAATGAATGAATAATAATAACACAGGATACTAAATACACAGCTTATATATATATATATATATATATATATATATATATATATATATATATACATTTAACATTTTATTTTTTTATTTATTCATTTTGCTTGCGACTGCCTCAACTGTGCTCCCTGCCCCTTGTAATATAGTTATTTCTAATCAGTTTGAAACAATATCACAAGAGGAACTGGTTTCTAAGATACAAAGCCTGCATCCCTGCTCCTGTCCATTTGTTTTCATACCATGAATCAAAAATTTGAAGACAGGTTTTGTTGTCCACCGCCCCCTGTCTGCTGTGTACTGTAAATGCATAACTTACCTCAGATTTTGTTTTGGACTTTTTAAAAACAGGTTTACGCACATCTGTTCCTGAGTCTTAAAACTTTTGGATTAATTTCTTAACATTCCTTACATTTCAAAGATTGTGGAGATGTATGTCTCAGCTGGTACAGTTTTTTGAAGAAATTTGCATTGTTTAATATTTAGTCACAGTACAGAACAATGATCTAAGCAGAGTAGACATCCCTCCTTAGAGTTTTAAATGATGTTTTAATGAATGCTGATGCTGAAGTTACTGGCATTCACTCTAAGAAAAATGCATCATGCTTTCTTTGCTGATGCAATGGTAAGATGACCTGGTTGAACTGGGACAATTATTATTAGTTAGGATGAAACCAGTAGGAACATATTGCTACAACAGCTGTTGTCCAAAAGATAAACAAATAGCTGGAGGGTTTAATAAAAGAGGGGAGAAAACTGTGCATTGTTTGTCAATCACCAACTAAACTCTCTTGGCTGACAGAGGAGAAAACAGGCTATAAATGTGTACAAATGGGACAGATGGACCGCGCTAATGGGTTGGGATTGGATCTGCTGTGGAGGGTACATATGGATCTACCCAGACGATGCATACACATTGCAATAAATAATATTCGATTTAGAGAAAACATCACGAATCAGCCAACTATTTAAATATTTCTCATTATATGATTATTATTATTATTATTACTATTATTATTACTATTATTATTAAAGTGTATTTATTTGTCTTGGCAGATATTGGCACATTTCTTTGAATAATCTTACAATCTACTCAAAATATTTAATAATCAGAAATAACAAGATTTAAATGATTTCTTTTAATAAAAAAAAATTTGCACTGGACAAACTGTCCTTTTTCACTGGAGCTCAGATAGAAAACATTGCTTTAAGTGACGTTTCAGTAACAGTATCTATATATTTTATCAGTTCTGTGTATGGACTTCAGATAATGATCAAATAAACAAGCTTAATTTGAATGTCTCAATTTAAATGTGATGGGGTGTCCTTCTATGCAAACACTCTTTGAAAAGTCTATATTTGGAAGAAAGAGAAGGGGGGGGGGTGATTAGAAAATGTGAGGGTAGCATTTTCTACAAATATAAAGTTTAAAATAATCTATAAACCTGTTTCAAACAAAGCTCATCAAAAACATAAATCATTTTCATAAAATGAAATTATTACCCCCATAAAAGTATTCCTCTAACCCCCACTTAAGCTTACAGAATTGGCTTATGATATACCATCCATCCATTATCTGTAACCGCTTATCCAATTAAGGGTCGCGGGGGGTCCAGAGCCTACCTGGAATCATCGGGCGCAAGGCGGGAATACACCCTGGAGGGGACGCCAGTCCTTCACAGGGCAAATGATATACCACGTACATTAATTATTATTCAGTGTATTAGCCATTCATAAACAATGTTTAAAACTGTTAAGCACGTTTATGTATATAATGCTTTATGAAGGAGTTATAATATGTTATATCTTATGTATGCATTTACAGAATGTTCATAGAAAGTGTTACTAGGGGCAACATTTTCAGTCAATGCATTAAGCGAAGTTGTGTAGCCTGGGCAGGGAGTGGAATCTCTGCGTACTACTGACCCTTGCTGCAGTATAATTTGTTTTTCCCAGCTTCATTGTTAGTGTTAAAGCTGACAGAAGGAACACTGCATGCATATTTAAGCTCTGAGCTATCTCACAACACACAGCTAGAGTTCAGTAAACACCACTCAGACAGAATAAAAACTCTGAGGGAAAACAGTCGCCCCAAACTACTTCAGGTCATCCATATTAATGAGTAGTGTGTAAGGGGCGATAGGACAGGTGTGTCATAACTGTTCTAATCCCCACTGTTTACATTAGTGGCTGTTCTCTCAGCTCAGTTCATATGCCCTCAAGTCAAGTTCAATCCAGAGGTCTTGTGTGTGTGTGTGTGTGTGTGTGTGTGTGTGTGTGTGTGTGTGTGTGTGTGTGTGAACATTTAAGATATTGTGAAATGAGCGCTAAATGTAAAATAATATATATATATATATATACAATTATATCAAAAAATACAAAAGCAAATACACTAAATATTAAAGATGTTTTTTTTAACTAAAGGTAGTAGATGTGTTGTGAGCGACAGTGAAGAACAAAGTTTGTTTCCGTATATTCCCCTTGATTGTATGGATTTGTTCAATCAACAGCACACTTAATTTAATATAATAAGTATTTATTAACCAGTAAAACTAGGTATTGGGCAATAACCTCAAATAACTGGGCTGTTATGATGAGAGGTTTCAAAAGGGTTAAACCAACACATTCACATACAGTACATCACGACTTACTGTAATCATAATATTGGTATTTATTCTAATATTAGGTTTTTTAAGCAAATATATTCTTACTGCTTTCATGTGCTGTGACTAATAATTCAAATTACTGAAGTGGTGTCATTTTTCATGACACACCAGCAGCACTGTTGCGTCTGGTCTGCTAAACGTACACAACACTGACTAACACACCACCGTCACGTCAGTTTCACTGCAGCACTGAGAGTGATCCACCACCCTACTCACACCTGCTCATAACTGTGGTGGTCCTGAGAGGGATTAGAAACAGAGAAACAGGTGGACTACAGGCTTTAATTGTAGAGCTACAAATTGCTCATGTCTGGTCAGTGTAGCTAAGAGAATGGACAGTGACAGTAGAAACAAGTGGTGGTCATTGTGCTGATTGGTGCTGCATGTGTGACCCATGCTTGATCACAGATCAAGTCCAGAACTTATCTCTGATTCAAACTGTCAATATCAATATCAAGTTTCTGCAGACCATGAGAATGAGTGCCATGAGTGTCTCAGTGCCTCTCTCTCACACACACACATTTATAATGCATGGAGCGCCATTACTACAGAAACACACAGCCCAATGACTGGGGGGCTTTAAAACTTGGCATTGGGCATATTGACTTTAGGCTCAAAACAGTTCCATTTTATTCCATTGTTTTTATTGAAGATTAATCAGTGCACAGTTCAACATCTGTTTTTACAACGATTGGAACTGCAAGCACAGTCAGAGGTCTGTTAGCGGACATGACAAAACTGACCAGTTAGCATTCTCTTCCAAGTGTGTTAAACTGTCCATGTGTGTTGGGTTGACAGCAACTCAAAAAGAAGCAGTACTTGGCTCTACATGTTTCAGAAGGAGTGGACAGGGGAATTCTTAATGTCAGAATTGAAGATCAAAAAACAAACAAACTGCTAATTCACTGTAGATATACCCCTGTACGTACCCCTGTATTCTAACTGTTTATTCTATATTAAAGCGCACCTCACATTCTTTCTCATATTGTTTTGTTTGAATTCCTCTGGCCTTATATTACATCTTCTTTTATCATCATCCCCCCTTACTGTTCTGGGTGAATAATGAAGCTTCTCCAATTTTGCAGCAAGGGCAATTACCAAAAAAGCAGGTGGCACAGCATCCTGCTTCTGCACAAAAGCATCTAAATTAGACCTCGCTGGAACTAAATCTATAGGAATTTTCTTCTGATAAATGAGAGGCATGGAATATCTCTAACATTTAGGCTCTAAAAGGAACTAAAAATGTTAACCACCACAATACTAATCCAGTCCTTCTGTGGTTGAGGCAAGAAGATGTCCCTGCTGTTCATATGTATAGCTCTATAGTCATTTTTCTCACTTAGATCATTAGCCATTTTTAGTTTTTGAGTTTATTTTTAATGTGTTTCTAACCTAACTACGCAGAGCCACGTCACACTCTAGACATTAATCAAGTGTCTCCACCAATATCTCCTTAGGGATCTCCTTACTATCTGTGTGGTCATGGGATTTAAGAAGGAAAGAAAACACACAGTACCAAATATGGCATACTATACTCTTTACTGATAACTCAGAAGTTTGTAGAGCTGTTACTAGGAAAACAGTGCATTCCGAGTGATACAGGGTTAAAGAAAAAATATATTCAAATTTGTCTGTGAACCAAAACTCGGCTGAAAGTTTACATTAAATCACACTGAGGCCCTGTCTTTGGATTCATTTAGTTTTAAATATGAAGATTCTTTGTATATCTGTAAGCGCTTTGTTATACTATGCTAAGTAATGTTTGGTTTTTTGGTTCTCCCCATGTTGCAATAACAGCCTACAGCTGGAAAGGCTTTACATTAGATGTCAGAGCATTGCTGTGATGGTTTGGTGGTATTCAGCTATAAGTACCTTGGTTAGATAAAGTACTGATGTTGGATGATTAATTTTGCCTCTCCCACACATCTCAAAGTCCAGTGGAGTCCCATCACTCTAGAGAACCTACAGATAAATGTGTTTTTTTTCTCCTGGATGTGTTTTATTGGACACATTGAACTTATATATGGAGTATATTTTTCTGTAATATACTATTTTCATCAAAAATTCTAATTGTCATTTTATCAGAACTGCTGTGTAATTTATTGCATTAAAAAGGCAATTGTCATTTGTATTTTTTCCATAAAATGATAATTAAACAAAAAAACCCTACATTCATGATGTTTAACACCAAAACCATCATATTTAAATAACTTAAAACAAAACTCACATTTGCTTTTGGATACAGTATTATACCAAAGAAGAGAATAAATTGATGAACATGCTTTTGCAGCACTTTTTTCTTGATGTAATTTAAAATGAATGCAGTGACAAACTTTTCTTATGTGTCATTTTTAAATTACTTACGTTGTAGTTTCTTATGTGGGTTCGATTCCCGCTCCGGGTGACTGTCTGTGAGGAGTGTGGTGTGTTCTCCCTGTGTCTGCGTGGGTTTCCTCCGGGTGACTGTCTGTGAGGAGTTGGTGTCTTCTCCCTGTGTCCGCGTGGGTTTCCTCCGGGTGACTGTCTGTGAGGAGTGTGGTGTGTTCTCCCTGTGTCTGTGTGGGTTTCCTCCGGGTGACTGTCTGTGAGGAGTGTGGTGTGTTCTCCCTGTGTCTGCGTGGGTTTCCTCCGGGTGACTGTCTGTGAGGAGTGTGGTGTGTTCTCCCTGTGTCTGCGTGGGTTTCCTCCGGGTGACTGTCTGTGAGGAGTTGGTGTCTTCTCCCTGTGTCCGCGTGGGTTTCCTCCGTGTGACTGTCTGTGAGGAGTGCGGTGTGTTCTCCCTGTGTCTGTGTGGGTTTCCTCCGGGTGCTCCGGTTTCCTCCCACAGTCCAAAAACACACGTTGGTAGGTGGATTGGCGACTCAAAAGTGTTCGTAGGTGTGAGTGTGTGAGTGAATGTGTGTGAATGTAGTTTCTTATTTGTTGAATAAAATGGCATTTTTTTACTACTATGTAACAGTTGCAATAAAATGGCGAAAGAGACGGAGAATTTTTAAATAAAAAAGATGTTATACAAATAAAACTTACTTGCACACTTAAAATATGGCTTATTTATAACTGATCCAAAGTATCCCATTTTGTTTCATACTTTTTCTATGGGGATGATACAATCTGTGTGTATACAATAAAAAGCCTGAATGCTTAAAGTAGCAGAATTGACTATCATCTAGACTTAGAAACAAACATCTATCCATATGAGTTTGCGTTCATATGGGAAAAGGAAATAGATGTACCTCCTTTATCAGATTGGATTTAGAGTGATATGAGTCACCCACCAATGTCTCCCTTCACCTTGAGCCATCCATCTCTGGCAATGAAGAGCCAAGGGAAGGTGGGGGGTGCTCAACCCGGTGCTAAACACGTTGGAGGGGTCTGGGCACAAGCCGTAACCTTGAGTCATGGTTTTCACAGCTAACAATGTGCAGCGGAGTGTGCCTGAGATTGGACAGCACAGCAATAAAGCAGTTGTGGAGAGTCGCTTTCTTGTTAGCACTTCTGAAAATCTCTGTGGCGACCTTGTTAGAGATGGACAAAACCTGAGTCACAGAGAATTGGTCCCGTCTTGAACCTTTAAACCAGAGATGAAACGTCTTGAAAGAAAGCACTTAAAAGTTTGCCATGAGATCTGAAACAAAGCCCTCAGTCTATTCCCTCCAGCCTGAATCGCTAGGAATTTTAATCTGGCGTCTAGAGGATTTATTAGCATTTGAACTGAGACAAACAATCTGTCTGAGATAAGCCACTCATATACTCTTCAGTATTAGCATTTTTAAGTGTCTTAAAAAGGTGAGACTTTACCAGAACATAACGTTCAGTACTCAACATGATGACTCCTTCAGAAAGCATGTTAATTCTCTATATCAGTTACTCAGGTTTGCTCATGGTTCCACTGCATCTGCATATTTAGAAATGTACCTCACAGCACAAGCACTTTTAGATCCATACACTCTGTCAAAATAAATATATATATAATATCAAAATTTAAAAATATAAAATAATATATACAGTACCCATTGAACTTTGTTTTGGGCCATTTTCCACATGTTGTGAATGTACACCACCAGTCAAAAGTTTGGGCATCTTCTCATTCAATGGTTTTTCTTTGTTTTTTTTATTACTTTCTATTTTGGAGAAGAATGTTGGAGACATTACAACTACGAAGGAACACACATGGATACCTGTAGTAAAGAAAAAAGTGTTAAACCACCCGCAATATGTTTTATACTTTAGATTTCGAAATATAAAAAGCAAATAAGCCAAAGTCCCAATGCTCAATGCTTCTTTGCTTTTCTTTGATGAAGCCCCAGTCAATAACTTAGGGACGTTGGTATCTGTAATCCAGAGTCAAGTGTCCAACAACAGTACACACTCTCATCATTGCTTGTTGCGGCTGAGTGACATCAGATCCTCACAGGAATGTTCCAAATATGTAAAGCCTTCTCTGGAGATTTGAACCAGATATTACAACAAAAGAGTAACAAATTCCCTAGTGATACCTTTAACTTCTGAAGAAACCCTGGATGACAATGTGTACACAAACTTTTGTCAATATAGTGTTTTTCAGAATGGACTGACATTGATAGAACATTAGTCTTCTGGAGGGCACTCCACGCTCTGCAGAGGTGATGTAACAGGGCACCTGGAGATGGCCAGAGATTGGAGTAAAGCAGAAATAACAGGGAAGCTGCTTTTTATGATCAAAGGACAAGAAGAGTGATCAATGAGGCTTGTCAGACACAGCGCCACATCGTTAACAGACAACTCATGTCCGAATACATATGGTGTCTCATTTCCTTCCCTAGAGGCCTGGGAGATATGCATATGAATAGGTATCATGTCTGTCAGAATTCATGCATATTTTTCCTTTTTCTTTTTTCAAATATAATTTGAAGACATTGGGTACCTTTTACACCTTTCATAAAATTCTGTGATAAACAGACCATAAGAAATGCTTCATTCATTCATTCATTCATTCATTATCTGTAACCGCTTATCCAGTTCAGGGTCACGGTGGGTCCAGAGCCTACCTGGAATCATTGGGCGCAAGGCGGGAATACACCCTGGAGGGGGCACCAGTCCTTCACAGGGCAACACACACACACACATTCACACCTACGGACACTTTTGAGTCACCAATCCAATAACCAACGTGTGTTTTTGGACTGTGGGAGGAAACTGGAGCACCCGGAGGAAACCCACACAGACACAGGGAGAACACACCAACTCCTCACAAACAGTCACCCGGAGGAAACCCACGCAGACACAGGGAGAACACACCAACTCCTCACAGACAGTCACCCGGAGGAAACCCACGCAGACACAGGGAGAACACACACTCCTCACAGACAGTCACCCGGAGGAAACCCACGCAGACACAGGGAGAACACACCACACTCCTCACAGACAGTCACCCGGAGCGGGAATCGAACCCACAACCTCCAGGCCCCTGGTGCTGTGTGACTGCGCCACCGTGCTGCCCAAGAAAGAAATGCTTCAAATTGACTTCAAATTGAAATGAACAGCTCGCACCATTAGTTTCTATTAAGAGTTAAGGTATTGTCCAACTCTTGTACAGTTGTTCTTTTGGAGATGGTTTTGTTTTAACCATTTACAGACCAAATATTTGTTAACACCTTTTTTTTCACTCCTTGCTGCAATAAAAACTTTTACCGAGAGGAAAAGGCCTCTCAAAACATTTTTGAACAAATTTTGCATGTGCTGTCCTGGCGAACAAGACTACAGATCTTAGGAAACTCGGTTGACATGAACGTGTATATGAGAGGCGTTCAGTAAGGGCTTGGTATCAATATGACCCAGTAATCCTGAAGGAATGTATATAATGGTACAAGGCCTTTGAGGCTTTGAGGTTAGAGAAGCGAGCTTGAGGTCAGATGTTCGCCAGTTCAATTCCCAGGACAGACAAAGAAAAAAAGCAAGATTCCTAATACACAAACAGCTCCCCGGGCGCCGAGGTGGTTGCTCCGGTTGTGTGTGTGTTCACTGCCTGTAGTGTGTGTGAAGAATTGCTCACTAGAATGTTTTTGTGTGTTCACCACCACGGATGGGTCAAAAATAGAGAAGCAATTTCCCTAAGGGGGTGGCACGGTGGTGCAGCAGGTTAGTGTCGCAGTCACACAGCTCCAGGGACCTGGAGGTTGTGGGTTTGATTCCCGCTCCGGGTGACTGTCTGTGAGGAGTGTGGTGTGTTCTCTCTGTGTCTGTGTGGGTTTCCTCCGGGTGACTGTCTGTGAGGAGTGTGGTGTGTACTCCCTGTGTCTGTGTGGGTTTCCTCCAGGTGCTCCGGTTTCCTCCCACAGTCCAAAAACACACGTTGGTAGGTGGATTGGCGACTCAAAAATTGTCCGTAGGTGTGAGTGTGTGAGTGAATGTGTGTGTGTGTCTGTGTTGCCCTGTGAAGGACTGGCACCCCCTCCAGGGTGTATTCCTGCCTTGCGCCCAATGATTCCAGGTAGGCTCTGGACCCACCGCGACCCTAAACTGGATAAGCGCTTACAGATAATGAATGAATGAATTTCCCTAAGGGGACCAATTATGGTGTTTCTTCTTCTTCTTTTAAATAGTGACAATTTCTGAGTAAATAAAATGCTAGTTGACCACTGAGAACACTAAATGTCTTGCAATTTTGGAAATGCTCTGACCCAGTCATCTAGCTAGACAATTTTGCGCTTGTCAATGTCGCTCATACCCTTACACATGCTAATTCTCCCTGCCTCTAACACATCATGACTGACTGTACACTTGCTGTGTTATATACAGTATATCCCACCTCTTGGCAAGTGCCCTTGTGGCAATATGATCAGTGTTTATTCACTTTCATATCTCAGGTAGTTTAAATGTTGTAGCTGATCAGTGTATGCCTGAATGCAATCAGACACTCACAGCAAAGTTCCAGCATCCTGTGTAAAGTCTACTCATAAGAGTAGGGTTTGTTTGTGTGCTCTGTCAGAGGCTCTGTGATTACAGTTGCTGCTACAAAGGGACTGGAAGTAAATGCTCCTCATATAATTAGAATATTTTGGTTTTTGAATCTGGACAAAAATGTGACATGCCTGCATCCACTGTGCAATCTAGTGTGAGTAAACAGAAGAGGAAATACCTACAACCCTCTGTGTAATGTTTGGTTTAAACAGTGCTGCATTTCTTTGGCTGAGGTTTCCTTTACATCAACATTTCAGCATTTATACATTTTGATGGAGGGGCTGTTCCCACAAACAGTTTTATATTGTTGTTTTTTTTCCATCTGATAGACTATGTGTAATGTCCTGCATGCATTTGTCCTTATTGGATTAGGGATGCACATGCAAAAGGCAATTTAATATTGTGTCCAAAATAAAAATTCTTTGGTTTAATCTATTTATTTTACTCAGACAAAGGGTCTGCACTTGCTTTCATGCTGGAAGCAAACTGTAAATGGGCAACTAGCTGTATGATGTTCTAAGATTAAAGCCTCTGTTTTCAAGGCTGTGTGCTGGAACTATTGATTGGCAAAGAAGTGTAAATGGCATCCTACTATTCATATTTAGTTCTTTATTAGGTTCAGTTTTTCATCTTTTCCAGCCCTAGGAGAAGCCAAACAAACAAAAAAAAAACAAACCCTAAATTGTGTGTGATCTCACCACAGCCAAGATCATCAGCACTGAATAATTCATGCGGGGTTTTAATGTATTCAGAGATTTCTAAACCAAAAAGGCTCTTTCATTAAATGCAGTCACTAATAAAGTAAATCTCGATTGAATAAATCTTCAACATTGCATCAGCACTGACATATTGTTTATGAGAGATGAATGGGATCATAATGAGTCCCCTGAGTCCTCTCTCTGTTCCAATGTGAAAAGTCTATTAGAGGAGGGAGTCCATATTTATCAAAGTAAGAGAAAAGCATATTCACGTCCTTATTAAAGAGAGACCTGGAATAAAGTGACACACATTGGCCTGAGGAGGGGTCTTTATTTGGGGGGGGGACATGTGCACAGTTTGTTCAGTTTATATCGTCTGTGTGTGTGTGTGTGTGTGTGTGTGTGTGTGTGTGTGTGTGTGTCAGTTCATGCCTTCATTTATATATATGCCCTCTCCTTTTGTTCCAGTCGTCTTGGAGTCTGATATTTAATATTTAAAGCCACTTTGATGCAGCTCTTATTCTGTGTCTGCACCTGCTCAAACAACTGGCCAAATTATATTACGGATGTAATGTGTCTAATTTCTCTAAAGATATTTTTAGTTAAAAGTCGTCCCATTCCACTTACAGATCCACAGCAGTGAGGTGTTTATATTCTATCTCAGGAAATGCAGACAAAGGAAGAGGCCTGAAAAGAGTGAGCTGGAAAGAAGTCTATAAATGAACATGAAGATTAAGAAGAAACAAAAAACAGCAGGCATCTGGAATAGGCCATCCTTATTTTATTTCAAAAAGGCATGGTGTGCGTCATGTAGAAAATGTGCGTCAGTAACAGTCAGTATATTCAGACTCAATATCAGTAGCAATATATTTGACGTTTTCATGCTGTTTCACATTTTTTTCATGCTTTGAAATATTTTAAAGATAATGTTCTCAACAAGCTTTTTTTTGCTGAAGCAACATTCATTCATTGTCTGTAACCGCTTCTTCAGTTCAGGGTTGCGGTGGGTCAGAAGCCTACACAGAATCACTGAGCGCAAGATGGGATCACATCGTGCTTCACAGGGCAACACACTCAAACCTACAGACACTTTTGAGTCGCCAATCCACCTACCAATGTATGTTTTTGGACTGTGGGAGGAAACCGGAGCACCCGGAGGAAACCTACGCAGATACAGGGAGAACACACCACACTCCTCACAGACAGTCACCCGGAGGAAACCCACACAGACACAGGGAGAACACACCACACTCCTCACAGACAGTCACCCGGAGGAAACCCACGCAGACACAGGGAGAACACACCACACTCCTCACAGACAGTCACCCGGAGGAAACCCACGCAGACACAGGGAGAACACACCACACTCCTCACAGACAGTCACCCGGAGGAAACCCACACAGACACAGAGAGAACACACCATACTCCTCACAGACAGTCACCCGGAGCGGGACTCAAATCCACAACCTCCAGGTCCCTGGAGCTGTGTAACTGCGACACCTACCTGCTGTACCACCATGTCACCCTGCTGAAGCAACATTGAAGCAATATAGTGATAAATGTATATATTGACTGTTGTGTTTACTTTCTTGTAGCATTGAAATTTATGGTCAGTGTTATAGATTTGATAAACTGACCTCATTTAATGGAAAGAGACATGCTTTTATAATGATGACACTAGCAATCTGTGTCAAAATGAATAGTGCCTGTGTAAAATATGACAATGCCTCTGGAGGTCATACACACACACACACAGAATGTACATTAAGGCTGGTATCCAGATTTTTCATACCATCATACCATCTCAAAATATTAGCATATTAGTATACAGTATTACCATGGTGTGGGGGTGGGGCTGAGCCTCATATCTGTGACTGAGGGTCAAGTGAAGGGTTTCCGGCACTGGGCTACTTTGCTTGTGTTTTTCTCCCACCCATTTTTAGAATGTGACATCACCAGTCAGCGAGCTCCCACAGCAGCCCCCTACCCCCATGACTCTCTGAAATGTATATGACTGAACTCTCTGGCCTTGTACTTGGGCGAACAGAGGGCAGAGATTTGACACATATTTATTTCTTTGTTGAAGGGTGAGGTGGCTACATTTACCAAAATGCTTTAAAAATCATGAAGTGCATGGTCTCCAACCATCTCACACATTTATCTTGAGAGAGACTCCGCCTCATTTTTCTTTATAAAGTTGTCATAATTAAAGATTTATGTGGGCGGCACGCTGGCACAGCAGGTAGGTGTCGCAGTCACACAGCTCAAGGAACCTGGAGGTTGTGGGTTCGATTCCCGCTCTGGGTGACTGTCTGTGAGGAGTGTAGTGTGTTCTCTCTGTGTCTGCGTGGGTTTCCTCCGGGTGACTGTCTGTGAGAAGTGTGGTGTGTTCTCCCTGTGTCTGCGTGGGTTTCCTCTGGGTGACTGTCTGTGAAGAGTGTGGTGTGTTCTCCCTGTGTCTGCGTGGGTTTCCTCCCACAGTCCAAAAACACACGTTGGTAGGTGGATTGGCGACTCAAAAGTGTCCGTAGGTGTGTGAGTGAATGTGTGTGTGTGTGTGTTGCCCTGTGAAGGACTGGCGCCCCCTCCAGGGTGTATTCCCGCCTTGCGCCCAATGATTCCAGGTAGGCTTTGGACCCACCGCGACCCTGACTTGGATAAGCGCTTACAGATAATGAATGAATGAATGAATGAATACATCTGGGCTAAGAATTTGATTATGGACAATGATTGTCTATGTTAAGTATTAGAATTATTGCAAGCTTTGATTTGTACACTCAAAATTAGACACAATTTACAAAGAGTGAGCACAGTTCTTTGATTTTTCCTGGCCTGAGGTTAGAGGATACAAATATTGAATGCAGCGTGAGTATTTGGTAGGGTCTCAAGGCAAGTCTCTAATTTCTGTGGAGTTTATTTACATTAGTGAATATATTATTTCTTCATATTATATATCCAAATGTCATTATATCCTAATTGATACTTATTGTTGAAAATGTCCTTATTTTGAGGGGTGTAGGTGGGGTGGGGGGTGTCTAACTGGTCCAGCAGGTAAGACTTTTCTCAGGGAACCAAACTATGAGGAAACACTCATGCTGTTCAAAAATTTTAATCTGATTTCCAGTGCCATTTTTAACTGCTCCATTGCTACTCCTTCTCTCCACAGATATACTGAGTGGAACAAAACATTTTTCCTCCCGGACAAAGTGATCCATTAACACAGAAGAGCGGTTAATACAGAACAAATAGAGCATAGAGATAATAGAACAGTACAACAAATATTTAATACAATATACCACTAAGTATACATCCAATATAAACAATAAAGACTTGTAAACAGCTTTAGATTTTCAGCAGCAAGGCTGTTGTTAATGTTATCAGTAATTATTGATCATTAATTATCATTGGTAACATAAATATATGCAGATTAAAGTCCCTGTGCAATTCAATTATACAGGAGTTATACTATTAAGTGTGCACTAAAATGTAATTACACTATAATTATACTGTAAAGTCAATGCAGTTGAATGTCATTATAATGCATTCTTCTCGTCAAAGCTGAGCTTTGTTGGAAGATTAAGAGCTATGTCAAATGTTCAGCTTTAAGCAACCCCCAATGACTAAAACTCATTACTCAGCACTCAGCAAAGCTGACAGAGGACACGGGGCATTCCTCGGAGCTCCAGCCATAAGCATACTAACACTACAACTCTAATAACTGCCTGTTCAAAGGCAAATCAAGGTCTTGCATTGTACGTTTGCCCAAATATATTGTAGTAATAAATCCCCAAAGCCTCTAATTTAGAAGTTGTTTACAGTGCAGTTAACAATGCAGTTCAATGCCTAAATGGATGGATTAATAATGAAGTGGAAAAAGTGTTTAATTGGTAGATTTCCTCTCTCTAATGACAGAAATACTTTAAAAATAAATGTCATTATCCAAACCACCATATTGATTGCGGTCCGGTGTTCCCCAAGAGCACGTTTCCTAAAGCTCTTAACATGTATTCCATAAAGGCAAGAAGGATTATTGCTTGAGTTTTTTTCCCCTTTTTCCCTCATTCTCAGTTGTTAATTGCATTGTAGAATTTGCATGTGTCAAATGCTTTGATAAGTCTGTGCTTTCTTGTCTGGTTTGCTTGTTTCCTCACAGCTCTACATCACAGCTTGAACACTGTTTACTTTGCTAAACAAAAAGGGCTGACTTCATCATTCTTCTCTTTCATGCATTTTCACAACCCGAACAGAAACATAGCTTGTAAGGTCATTTAATTTGGGATCAAAAATGTCTTAAGGAATTATGTTTTCGTATTTTATGAACAGAAAAAGAAGCTGGGCCCAAATCCAGAGCTGGCAGACTTTAAAAGCACCACTGTGGGACTGTTTATTTACTTTCCGAAACCATTGCTGTGTCCAGGCTATAGACAGTGGAACTCCGCTTGGCTCTGCTCCCAGAACTCAGAGATAACCTCTCCACTGTTGCACATCAGGCCAAAGGTGGAAACAATTAAGTCATGTCTATATAAGGCCCTGTGGCTTCTTACCGTAAACTGTGTGAGGAACTGATAAGGCAAGAGGATGCTGACTGATATTTAAAACTCTAAAAAAAAAAAAACCTTGAGAAGTGAATGCACTGTAAATCTACAAATACCTGATGTCTGATCATTGGACTACGAGATCATTTCATTCTTATTAAGAGATTAAGATTTTTCAAGACAATATTAATTTTGTATACACTGCATATTTATCGAGTAAAATAAGCTCATTTTAGAGTCGATATTTGAACTGTTTCAAGCATATGTTGTAAATGAGCTAAATTTGGGGGCTAGGGAGGGGTTTTGTGCTTAAAAACACTTTTTTTTTTGCATAAAAGCCTTTTTAAGAAAGTCTGTCACCTCTGTGGGCATCTTATATCGGTTCTTATTTCTTTTCCACATTAATACTTAAATATCGCTAGTAAAAATATTGACAAATACTGACAAATATTGCATTAAGCCTTTTTAGTAATTCAAATAACACAAAAACCATCATGTTCTTGTTCTGGTTGTAGCACATCTACACAGTGTTAGAGGAGTGTTTCCTGTGCATGACTTTTCCAGTGAGCTGATTGGCTCTTTTTGTTTTTATTGTAAACAGTGGGATTTTTGCTGTAAACATACACCATGTCTAGTGTTCTAAGTTTCCTGTACATTTTTATATATTTTCCCTTATAATATAACCCTCTTCATATTATATATATATAATTTTATATAGGTAACTGATTTAATAAACATGCTACTGTAAGTAGGTGTATCTGCATTAAAAAATGCCTGTTAAAGACATTAGTTGCTCCTCTGTTCTAAACAAAAGTTTGTCCTCAGACTATCAATATTTGGCCCTCTTCAAAGAACTGGGGTTGGAATATATTGAATTGTTTTTACATTTTCCAAATAGCTTTTACTATTTATTTTGTACAGAGGAAAGTACAATAGGTCCAGTCTAAGTTTGACCCTCGGTGAGTGCCGTTGCATCAAAGATTGCAAACAAAAAAACAAAAACACACACTTAAAAACACATTACAGAACACGTGAAGCCACAAGTGCAATAAAACCAACGCAAAGAAAGGCAAATAATTTATTTTCACAAAGAAGATTTTGTTTTATAAAAACCTCTAAGAAATACATTTTTGGATGTCATCCATTTAAAAGTTTAATATGTATTTTTTTGTATTTTCTACAAGCAAGATGTGCTACTAAACAGTGGAAATTCCTGATATATGACAGGGGACAACATTAACATTTTATTCCCAATTTGATCAGAGGGGCAAGTTCCCAGAAAGAAATATCTACAGTTACGAACAAATCTTTGTATTTGGAAGTGTTTTTCAAATATAAATAAGCAAACAAAAAGAGGGTGTGCATCTTCTCAAAGTACTTTCACTTCAACTATTTTATTTTTGCTGTAAATAATCAAACCTTACAAATGATGCATTTCAAATGTTTCACGAACAAGATTCACCTTAGTGGCCTTTATCGCTGCTGTACATGCAGCGTGACAGAGATTTGTCTTGACACTGCAGCCACTGTTTTCTAAAAGTTGTAGTTTTGACAAAGGAAGATCACGGGTATCGGCCTTGTTAAGATAGTCCCTATAAACCTAACAGAAAATCTCAGGTACAGAGTGGTCAGAGCCAACCTATAAAAACTGAGTTGTACAGGAAGGAATTAATCTGCAGACTCTCTTTGCATTCATGCTTCATCAACAATTTCCTGTGTGCCTCACTCTGATGTTGTTTATCAACAGATAATATCATTAGTTTGTTTTTGACTGGACGTGCAAATGAATAAGATCTTTTTTTTTTTTGCATGAGGAGGGGTTAAGTAACCAGAGTTTGGCCCTCAGTTACACGATGTTCTGTTAACAAACAGAACTGTGCCTTCCACTTCACCATGGACTTACACAACTGAACAAGTGTTTTTTTTTTTTTTGTGCTGCTCTCCCAACATGACATTTTATTGCTTTGGGCATTCGTTATTGCTGAACCCTGTGTGGTTTTTCAATGAAAGGGGTCAACTGATGATGAACCAGTTGTTTTAGATTCCATTACAGAACATTTCAGACAGAGTTTGGTTTCATTTAGCCACATAAACCCTAATGAAGGTAAGTTATGGATTCCAAACACCATTCCAAAAGTGCTGGCTGGAACTGTACCATTCCAATTTTAAAATTCCAAACCCAGTGTTAGGGAGATTTTTACATATATATGATTGGACAAAAAAAAAAACTATGTGCAAAAACACTACCTTTTCACGGGAAGGGGAAAAATATTTATAATTTGTTTAAACAAATGGGGTTGAGGATTGGCGCCTCATTCGGGATGTTTTCTGCACCTTGCGCCCGGTGATTGAAATGGATAAGCGGTTACAGACCTGTCCAGGGACTGCAGTTATTAATTAACTCTGGTGCAAACTACAGGGGTTGAACAATAAAAGTGAAACACCTGTCATTGTAGTGTGGGAGGTTTCATGGCTAAATTGGAGCAGCCTGGTGGACAATCTTCATTAACTCCACACTGCACCAGTAAGACCATGTGCATCCAATGGTTCAAACATTGTGTCCTGAAGGCGGTGCCGTGTATCAGGACGACAATGCACCAATACACACAGCGAGACTGGTGAAGGACTGGTTTGATGAACATGAAAGTGAAGTTGAACATCTCCCATGGCCTGCACAGTCACCAGATCTAAATATTATTGAGACACATCACGTAGAGACCTGGCCACTATCCTGCAAGAAGAATGGCTTCAAATCCCTCTGACCACTGTGCAGGACTTGTGTATGTCATTCCCAAGACGAACTGACGCTGTATCGGCTGCAAAAGGAGGCCCTACACCGTACTAATAAATTATTGTGGTCTAAAACCAGGTGTTTCACTTTCATCGTCCAACCCCTTTATATTTTCTCTTTGGAGACTTTTGTAATTTGTGGATGGTCTTCTTAAAAATGAACACAAACAAAAAAACTAATATTTTACCTGGTAAAAGTCTTCATTTTGATCACTGTGGCAGATTTATCCATTAGTGTTGTATTTTTTTAAACATGATTTAAACATTTTTTTTTTAAATATTTGTGACAAAAGATGCCTTTTGAAATAATATGAAACACAAAAAAGAATTTATTGATATTAATTTCCGTGTCTCTTTCAAACAAACAAGTAACGGGATTTGCAACCGATACTGGGACTGAAACAGATCCCTACTTCCTTATTAGCACTAAGCAACACCTCTGTGAGTAGAAATAAACAAATCAATTTATAAATATTTCACTTCAACACACATTTCCTTGTACATGGCAAAAAAATCTCCTTGTATGTACACTGTCCATTTTTTCAGTTCCGCTTACCCCACAGTTTCACACTGTAGCACTACAGTTACAGAGTGTTGTCCATTTGTTGCTCTGCATAATCTGTTAGTCCACTTTCATGATGTTCTTCTTTGGTAAGGCCCCACAAGATACTACAACAAAGCAGGTATAATTAAGGTGAGGGGATCGTTCTCAGCTGTGCAATATCACTGATGTGGTGGTTATGTGGTGTGTTGCGCTGATACAAGTAGATCAGACACAGCAATGCTTCTAGGGCATTTAAACACCATGTCTAATCAGACACTGTCAGACACACCGACCTCATTGGTCCAAGTTATAGATGTAAAGTCAGAGACAGTAGCTAATTTGTTGCTGCACGGTTTCACAACAGCGGCCATTGAGCGCTGTCCACAGGACACTGCTGGCTGTATGTTTAGTTGGTGGAATATGCTCAACCAACATTGACACTGTGGTGTTTTAAATCTAGCTGTGTCTGATCCACTTGTACCAGCACAACACACATTAACACACCACCAATGATCCATTATCTGAATAATTCCTGTGCTGTTGTGGGACTGTGGAGATCCTGACTACTGCAAAACAAAGTGAAATGGGGCTAACAATGTATACAGAGCAATAGATTGACTGCAATCTGTAAATATAAATTAACAATGGGCATCAATATACTAAATGGAGCTAATAAAAAAACACGCAATGTAGAAACAAGGATGTCACACTCATTTTTATTTCATTGTGAAAGCCTCACACAATGCAAAGGAAGAAAACAAAAATAAATCATGACATAACACGGTTTAGTCTGAACACTGACAATGTAAAACAAATGAGCCACTCAGAGGGGAAGTACCACACTGAAGGGTTTTTTTTTTTTTAGATAGTTTTACAAGTTATAAGAGCGAACTTTTGTTATGTGTGATGGTAATGCATTTGCATCAGGATCTGAGGCTCATTTGCAAATGGCTCTCTCTACCAGAGCTGCATTAATGCACGCGAGCTGTGTGGTAGTGCTGCCTCGCTCTGTATGGAATGGTGAACAAGGGAACCGAGCTGTGGTCGAGATGGGAGCCGTGTCACACACTCTGACGAGACTTAATGAGCTTTAGCTGAGAGTGTGTTTCTGTTCCTTTCATTTAAACTCTCCTCTACCCTCATGAGCTCTGATGGAAAGTGTGATGGCGATGGGTTTGGATGGAAATGAGTGTGTAGAGAGAAATGAAATCCACATGTTTTCATTGGCCTGGTCTGAACTGAGCACGTTAAATGACTGTGAACACAGGCAGATGAAATTTTTACTGCTCAAAATTTGCTGATTGAGGTCTCCCAAGTGGTGCAGTGGTCTCAACATCGGTGGCATTTTTTAGGGGGCTTTAGGAGGGGTGACAGAGAGAGAGAGCAAAGGCAACTTTTCACTTCCCTTAGAAAACTGATGAGCTTGAATTGGCCTCAAAAGGTAATATGCTACATTAAAGTGATGTTCACCATTGTAATCAAAAAACACATTTTATAAAATTCAGACAATGGTTCCTCACCGTTTGCTGCTCTCCAGTGTGTGTTTGTGTGTGGGAAACAGGTATAATGTGTTTACGAAGCCTCATTGTCTGTCCTCAATGTCTCTCGCTCGGCTCATGAGAGAGAAAAGGCATCTGTCGTTTTTTCAGACAATTGGGAGAGTTCCAAACAATCAAAAGTATGAACTGAAATGAGGATATTGCTCTATTCCTGCTTCATAGGTGGGTAACATTGACTTATTTATTTTCCCTTCAACCCATTTTAGAAGGCAGATCTTTGCTTCCTATTCACAATTTTCATATTCAAGCATTTAGGGTCCGTTTAAAAGTCTCTATTTAAGAGTCTCCAGCTACTTTGAATTCTACCTTAAACACCTAAACACCTTAAAGCTAAAACTAGCACTAGGTTTCCCATTTTATCCATTTAAAACACACTAGGAAGTGTACATCGCTAAAGTCGGTAAAGCATCTACCTAATAGAGACACACTTATATTTGCTGTGTACTACCAAGCTTGATTTCTCCGTTCCACCTTAAATAGGTGAATTGCAAGGCTTTTCAAACACAATTTTTACTCCTTAATTTGTTAAAACACACACACACACACCGCAGAGATGCACACATGAATCTGCCCCAGAATCTTTAAAACAAACAAACAATGGTATTTACACCTTTCAATCATGTTGTTATTCACCTTCTTCGTATAAAACACACAAAACACAGTCCTAACACCTTTTAAACGTCGCTACGCCTCATTTTCTTTATACACAAAACCTTTAAAACACAAAACCTATGGCCTTTACCCCTTTTAATCTATACATAGGTGTCTGTACTTCTATATTTTTTCAGAAATAATTCGCTGTTACCTGTTCAGGAGGAAATTAACCACCTCTGGCTCTGTTCTGTAGTGTTGCTGCTTGTAAACTTCCTCCACTTTTCAAACACAAGGCCAATATTTCCTCTCATTTTACTCTCTCTGGTCATGGACATTTTTAGAAAGGCAATGGCACTTTTTGGGTCCAGTAAAATATAACATTAATTCTGTACACTTGGTCATTTCATGGCTGTAAGTCACTGTTTGTCGACCTGGCCACACGGTGGACTGTAAAATGATTGGACCTCGGAGGGCGGGATCTAATGGCTCCGGTCCAGACTGGGCACTTCTCAAGGAGAATATACTTCTTTAGCAATGCTGTGAGAGGCAGCAGGGTTTTAGCTTTGACTGTTTCCTTAATCTATGATCACACACCCTGGACATTTTATGACTAAGTACAGTAAATATCCTATAGATTGCTTCTTTAAGATCACTAAAGTACTAAAAAAATAAACAATTCGAGTTACAAATGAGTTTCTGTGGTAAATCAAACGGTGAATTAAAGTTTAAAAATTACACTTAAGTCACCTTGAAATTGTGTTTCCACACAATCGTAGGCTTCCCTTTAATGAAATCTAGCTAGCTAACGATATATTCACCATTACCTATATAAAGGACAGGTTGTTAGCTGAAGGTAAAGGAATTTATTTCAGAGTAGCTGTCATTTTTAGTAAAATTGTACAGGAGTTTGATATATTAGGCCACTGAAGGGGTTTAGCATTTACCTAGGGTCAAGCCAGAGAAGCTGAGGTAAGGTGCAACTGATGTCAGTTTCCTGGAATAAATGTAATGTATAGGTAGTTCATGGTAATAAAGCACAGTACAACATGGCTTTTTAAAAGGAGGATTTGCCACAGCAGGTAGAAGGTAAATGAAATGGTGGGTGTTTGGCAAGAAATTAAATATTCCCAGTAAGATGTACAGACCTAAGAAATCACATCAGTGTCAAACATATTGACATCTGCAATGACAGGCTGCACAATCGAACTTATGAATCAAGTGCAATAACCTAGCATGACCCAAATGAACTAGACAAAGCATACACAATGTATTACAACTTGTGATTAAACTAACATACTGCAAGTTATCTAGCAAGTAACTGTACAACACTAAACAGCACTAAAATACCAATTTCCACAAGTTTTATTTTCTTTTCACACATTTTTTGTTTCCTTATAATTTTTACAAAAACAAAAACGCATTGACCAGGTCGTTTCCATTTCCTAAACACTTCAAATTAGAACAAAAATGGTCAATATTTTATCCCACACCCACCCATCCTAGTCCCCTGTTCATAAATCTCTAGTGATATGTTAAACGTTGGCCCCGTTTTTGGGCAATCATTAGTTTGAAGCCTATTGATGCCTCATGCCTAGGACCGGAGTCATAGATAACACAACTGGCCACAGTCTCACTGGGTGGCTGGGATGGCCTTACTTCTTCTTTAATTTCAGTACGCATTGTTGGCATCCATTAGCAGACACAGCAGACCTGGCAGTTAGCATTCTTCTCCAAGCATGTTAGCTTAAGACAATTAAGAGAAAAGTCAGGATAAAAAAAAAGGTTGTCCATGGATGGTTCAGGAGACTCTTTAAGAATATTAACATAAAAATAGAATATGGAATATTTATGGCCTAACATGAGCATAGTTACAGTATAAAAACAGATAAGGTTCACTGTAAATTAAGAAAAAATTCAGTGGCAGGGTAGTTTTTTTAAGGGCTAAGAAACACTCATGGTCAAAGCCAGCAGGCAAGTAATGTGATGCCTAACATTTCTGACTTTAAAGTATCAGGCTATGTTTCAGTTACTCACATACAATAACATGCTGCACCATTAAGGGTCCTTGGGCAAGACCCCTAAATGTGATAACTATATCTCCCAAATGCCACAAAGGGAAGCTTTTTATTTTAAGTCTCGAGACAGGAGAGGCACATACTCAAAGACAAAAAAAAGCAAGTGTCAGAAACTTGAGAAGCAACAAGACAAGATTAGCAAGCCGAGAATATAATTAGACGGGCTAGAAACTCAGTGTGAAACAGAAACTATGCACGCAGGACAAAAACAAAGGGGTTTAAATAACAATGAAACAGCTCCAAGAGTAACCTCAGGGGTGTGTGTGTGGAATAGTCCAGGCTCACTAGCCAGAGGGCAGATGTCACAATAATATGACACCTTTGTGGCACATTAGTATATGGGAGGGGGGAACTTTTCAAGATGGGTGGTGACCATGGCGGCCATTTTGAAGTTGGCCATTTTGGATCCAACTTTTGTTTTTTTCAATGGGAAGAGGGTCATATGACACATCAAACTTATTGGGAATTTCACTAGAAAAGCAATGGTGTGCTTGGTTTTAACGTAACTTTATTCTTTCATGAGTTATTAACATATATATTTTAAATTCAGTGTCTCGTTTCTCTCAAGTTTCAGATAGTTTCAGAAAGTAGTGTTATTATCTCAGCAAATCTGAGCACAGTGTGAGATCTCCACTCAAATTTAAGACAAAATACAAGTGAGATTCATTGGCTCTTTCTCTCAGGAGAAATGTCTCTGCTGCAGATTGCTTCAGCTAAAGCCTTTACAGTCTTTCCATCTGATCTCGCTGTCACCGCAGAGAAATGACTCTAAATCCAGAGGAGAATAAAGTGGAACATTACATATTAAGGAGAAATTGCAAAGATGTTAAGGAAACCTCATTCTTGCCTTTGTCATTCCTATAAGAATGGTCCAAGTTCTCTTTCCTGGGTTGGATCAGGCTAAGCTTTTTTTTTTTTTTTAACATCTACATTTAAATGGTTCCACATTTTTCTTTGGGCCCATGTGAGATAGTACGTAGGTCCAAAATTGTTCACGTTGTTTAATAAAAGCCATGTTTTCCTTTGATTTTTTCCATTGAGTTAAAGGCAGGGCAAAAGTGTTCAGTGCTCACACAGTACTCACAACCTTAAGCGAATGTTCTATACCTCTGGTGTATGCAGTATTAAGAAACCGTTGATAGCAACATAAGACGAGACCAAGGCTTATGGAATGATGAATGATGAAAGGGTCATGGAAAAAGAAATATACAAACCAATACATCACAAAATATGGGGATATTTAAATGAACTCTAAATTAGCTGCTATCCAGGCTGCTATCTTCAGATGCCTTTTAAATCAAAGACACTATGAAAGCTCACAAAACTACTGAGACATACAATTTGTTTAAAGCAGACTGATCAATCTCAGCATGAAAGAGCCCCACAATGACCATTGTGTGGATCTCTTTTATTGTCCTGTGGATTAACCAAGCAACCAAAACATGTAGCGCCATGACACCTCTCAACAATAACGTTATGTTTGTTTACTTAAGGTAACGTTAGGTTTTAAGTCCATCACCAGTGCACACTCACAGCACCCACAGAACCGAGTGAAATACAATACTTGCTCCTCAAAGACCGCACAATCATGTTAGCTTTTTGGCAGGTACATGGTGTCTGCTGTACAATTTTTGGCAAAATGGGACACTGGAGACTGACTTCAGCCTCATGAAGCTTTGAGAAGTGAGTTTTAATACTCAATACTGAAATACAGCTCAATTCAATCAAGAAACTTCTGAATAGGAATCTACTGATTCGTGCTGTCCACAGGTAGTGGTTCTTCAGCCGCTTTTCAGTCAGTTTATTGCATTTTTCTTGATACATATTCCTTGTGATTTATCAGTTGAGATGATTTTACCATAAATTACACAAAAAAACAGGCTTTATTAGAGAGTCTCATAGAGAGCCCAGTGTGTAAAATCACTTCCTGCCCCCCATTTGCAGTTCATGCAATAACATGTTGCCATCTGCAATCAACCTATACAAGAAGAAGTGAGCTAGGGTGTGACGAGCACATGTAGACCTATGTACATTTTAACCAAACTTGTCAGAACTTCACACAAAAGAGAAAAATTCAAATGCATGTGTTTGATATAGTGTAGTGTAGTGTTTAACTGTGTAACTGCTGTTGCTTTCCATGTGGCAGATTATGGTTTGATTCCCAACTTGAGAATGCACACCATGCTACATCAGTAAGAGTCCTTGGGCAAGACTCCTATTACTATATTAACCATCCTCTGTAGCATTAAAACATACTAAGTCTGTTGTATTTCATCCTCTGATGAATGTGTATTAAAGTGAATGATGGTGTGGCTAGAGAAATTGAACTCAGGTGTGCTAAACCACATAATATCTGCATTTTGTGTTTACTTGTGTTGTCTTTGACTAATATTTAAATTTGTTTGATGATCTGAAAAAAGAAGAAATCATGGGCAAACACTTTTTCACAACACTGTAAACATACTCTCTTTGGATATTCATCAAGCTGGAGAAGAAGTGGACTGTGAGATTTGTGAGGTTGATGATGAGGAGGCAGTGATCACTCCATTCCATTCCTTTTGAGTTCAGGACAGTGCTGTAAAAAATACCCAATCTTATCTAGTGTTGTTTTGAGTGGTGAGTTTAGTGTTTTATTACATGCACTTGTGTTACATTATTCTTAATTTTATTGTAACACAATTTATAATGCAATAAACTGCACATAATGTAATACATTTCTGTATTCTTACATTATTGGATAAAGGTTTTACTACTGTGTTGATAGTGTTCTCATCTACAAAAGAGAGGACATACTGAAAACGATTGGGAACCACTGGACTAGAGGATTTTTAACAGAAACACTTGCAGCAACAGATAAGCTACTGTAGACAGTGAGTAGACAGTGAGTGGACGCAGAGTCTAAAAACTCCAGCATTACTGCTGTGTCTGATCCACTTATGCTACACACACTAACACACCACCAGCACATCAGTGTTGAGAAAGAAGCTCTGATCCAGGTGACTCTGAGGAGTTTGGTGTGTTGGTAGGTGGATTGCCAGCTCAAAAGTGTCCATAGGCGTGAGTGAATGTGAGAGTGTGTGTTGCCCTGCAAAGAACGGGTGCGCCCTCCAAGGTGTGTTCCCGCCTTGCGTGCAGTGATTCCAGGTAGGCTCTGGACCCACCACAACCCTGAACTTGATAAGCGGTTACAGACTATGAATAAATGACTGAATGTTGCTTGAATGACAAAATAAAATGTGATTAATAACCTTCATTTCAGATGAAATCTTAAATAAGAAAATGTCCCCAATTTGTATATAACACAACTATTCAGTGGCAACGTTCCAAATATATATTTTTAATGTGTATAAGCACAACTTTAGTAAAAGCCAGTGGGATTGCAGGAAACTGCTTCACCATGAGGAGTGCCCCTGGGAACGAACCATGCCATCTAGGGCTCAGCTTTTTCCTGATTCTGCTTGGAAGTCAAGCATTTTTCCAGCTTTTAGATATGGTTCTGAAGACTTTGGCACATTTGTGCTCAAAAGGACATTGATTAGGAACTGGGCCTCCTGCTTCTCTTGGCATTGAGCTCTCCTTGCCTCTGCTGGGTAATACACTGTAATCGTCACTGAATGGTTCACAAAGAAGCACAAAATAATGGAGCTAATCAATATCCAAGAGCAAGCTTGAAAACTGAACATGTGATCAATACTGTTTTTTTATGCTTTACATAATTCTGCAGATATTAATAATACACCATAAGGACAAAGGCATTTCCCCATTTGTTACAGTAACAGACTCTGCTTTACTGGGAAGGCGTTACAAAACATGTTTGAACATTTCTATGAAAATTTGATTGAATCCAGCCACATAACAATTAGTAAGGTCATCGCAAAATATTGGACGGAGCGCCGTCATTTTGGAGAACAGCCCAATGCTGAAAAGTATTAAATCCTGCTAAAGCCCACTGTTGGTATTACGTATGTTGACTTTAGGCCCCTGTTTAGTTCATACATTTCTACAGTGGATCTGTATGTGCACAACAAATATCTGTGTCTACATTTGGTGCATTGTAAAGTTTGAACATATAACTTCTAATGAAAGTGGCAGGGATTATTTTCTATGCCTGAGCCTCTAAAGCAACTCTGAGTCTCTGTTGTGTGTGGGTTAAGTCTGGAAGTGTGTGATACACATTCCTATCACAAAAGACCACAGTTCAGCAGTTCTGAGCTCTGCTAGAAAATGATATAGTCAGAATATGTATATGTATTCTGAAACTTTGCAAGTAAATTTTAATTTACAATTAATTTGCAATTACATATATTAATTATATTCTTTCACATCCTACATCTCTCCCTCTCAGCCTTTTTCTCTTGGTCTCTCTCTCTTACTCTCTGACTCTCGATGTCACTGCTATACTCTCTCATGAGCTCTCTGTCTCTCTGCCATATGTCATCTAAGCTGATGAGATTGTCTGTGTCAGTCTTACACATTCTAAATCAAATTTACACAACAGACAGTGTTAATGAAAATACATTTTGTATCAAAATGCATGAAGACTAATTATAGTTAATCATAATCCCTATGCAGTGATGCAATTATTTCAATTAATGAACAATGATACAAAATAACGTGTGACTTCCCTATTATCCATGTATTTAATTAATTCATTGTCTGTAAGCGCTGATCCAGCTCAGGGTCACCGTGGGTCCGGAGTCTACCACGGAATCACTAGGCGCAAGACAGGAAAACACCCTGGAGGGGGCGCCAGTCCTTCACTGGGTGACACACACTCACATTCACTCACACCTTGAGTCACTAATCCACATGTGCTTTTGGACTGTGGGAGGAATACAGAGCACCCGGAGGAAACTTTACTATTCATGTATTTCAATATTTAAAATATGAACAAACCTGTTCCATTGATAGATCATTTCTAAAAATATTGCTTGGAGCAACATCAACCATCCCTAAAGATTTAGACCATTTTAAATGTATACATGAATATATTGTTGTTAATATTCTTAAAGATATCTTAAAGAAAATGTCTACAATTGTGGGGAAACACAGTTCTCTGTTTTTTGTTTAGCTCAGAAGCACAGTGTCTCTTAAGGTGGAATGGTATGTTAGAGGGGAATGAAATGACTTGTTTGTATGTTGTATGTTAATTTGTCTGTACGATTTTATTCACTTTTAGAACCACCACAGAAACTCTTTTGTAACTGAAGTTATGTAGTAGTATTGTAGCAGTTAGCTCTCTTCTGAATGTGGTGACATTTCCACCTTAAATTATAAGAAACAGTAAAAAATATGTCAATATTACCCACCTATGGAGCAAGAATAGAGCAATGTCCTCATGATTGGTCATGATTTTCAATGTTTGGAGTTCTATCCGTTCTCTAAAAACTCCAGTTGCCGCTGCCATGAGCAGAGAAAGAGAGAAAGACTAGCATTTAGAGATGTGTTTTTTGTTTTTGTTTTTGTTTTTTTTACTCATTTACAGACACTGGGGCTTCATAAACAAATGAGTTTCAACAAGTAAACAAGTTTCAAGCACGCAAACAGATTGGAGAGCTACTATATGGTGTCTGCGTGGGTTTCCTCCGGGTGACTGTCTGTGAGGAGTGTGGTGTGTTCTCCCTGTGTCTGCGTGGGTTTCCTCCGGGTGACTGTCTGTGAGGAGTGTGGTGTGTTCTCCCTGTGTCTGCGTGGGTTTCCTCCGGGTGACTGTCTGTGAGGAGTGTGGTGTGTTCTCCCTGTGTCTGCGTGGGTTTCCTCCGGGTGACTGTCTGTGAGGAGTGTGGTGTGTTCTCTCTGTGTCTGCGTGGGTTTCCTCCGGGTCACTGTCTGTGAGGAGTGTGGTGTGTTCTCCCTGTGTCTGCGTGGGTTTCCTCCGGGTGACTGTCTGTGAGGAGTGTGGTGTGTTCTCTCTGTGTCTGCGTGGGTTTCCTCCGGGTGACTGTCTGTGAGGAGTGTGGTGTGTTCTCCCTGTGTCTGCGTGGGTTTCCTCCGGGTCACTGTCTGTGAGGAGTTGGTGTGTTCTCTCTGTGTCTGCGTGGGTTTCCTCCGGGTGACTGTCTGTGAGGAGTGTGGTGTGTTCTCTCTGTGTCTGCGTGGGTTTCCTCCGGGTGACTGTCTGTGAGGAGTGTGGTGTGTTCTCCCTGTGTCTGCGTGGGTTTCCTCCGGGTGACTGTCTGTGAGGAGTTGGTGTGTTCTCCCTGTGTCTGCGTGGGTTTCCTCCAGGTGACTATCTGTGACTATCTCCCACAGTCCAAAAACACACGTTGGTAGGTGTATTGGCGACTCAAAAGTGTCCGTAGGTGTGAGTGTGTGAGTGAATGTGTGTGTGTGTCTGTGTTGCCCTGTGAAGAACTGGCGCCCAATGATTCCAGGTAGGCTCTGGACCCACCGCGACCCTGAACTGGATAAGCGGTTACAGATAATGAATGAATGAATGAATGAATGAATGAATGTTGATATATCAGCTGCATTTAAAATGATATCATTCTGCAGCGTCAGAATTTTTTTCCAAATCAATTGTGGTGCATCCAACAACAAAGTCCCCTTCATGCTTCTTTTACAGAACAATAGATAATATGACAAGAAACAGAAATCTTTGGTTTCCTGTGCTGATACACTTTAATAATGCCCTGCTTTATCATATACGGTTCTCAAGACTAATGTTTGGTGTTGCAGTGTGTAAGGGAGAGAAGTCACAAGTCTTTAAACACACTTTAGAACTGTTTATAGAAAATATTTCAGAAAATCCTCTCAGAGGTGGTCTTGTCTAAATATTTACGTTGATGAGGTTTGCATTCTGTTCTTTCACAACAAGCTTCGAGTGAACAACTGAGCTGTTTCGCTTCACTTTCTCATTGTCTTCTCCTCTCTGTCTCCTCGTGGATCACACTGGTGGCATAGCAGTGAGATCTGATGTTAAAAAAGTGTTTTCACAGCAGTTCTTATTGACACAGTATTTACAGTAACCTGAGAATTCTAATCAGACGATTTCATAGGAAAGTGTTCAGTGCTCAATTGCAACATAGTGCTTGGAATTTTGTTAATCTACTTTGCTCATACTGTACATACAAGGTTTTTACACACTCTCAAACACACACACACAAACATGCATTGTTTTTTCATGGACTGTGGGATTGTTATGTTCATTATTTTTCAGGTTTTATCCTTGGCCTTATCCATACTACTGGTCTAACACTGAGCCTAACATTAAAATATGTCTTCACCTTAAAATGTAAATATTCATGCAGTGAGGACCAGCTCGTAGTCCTCACAAGAATTAGAAGTCCTTTGTTATTTTGTACTGGAGAACAATTGTTGGTGTTTGAACTCAGCAGTGGCACAAACTGAGCTCAGTTTTGGGATCAAACACTGGATTATCCTCCAGGGCGCAAACAGACCAGAAAACTAGGAAATGGTGAAGAAACATTTGCTGAATTTGCAAAAGGTTTTGGACTGAAATTGTATACAGCACCTTTAACGTGTCATGATTTTTTAAATCACATACAACAAAAAATTCCCATACTCAGTATATTGTACAGGAAACCTTGGTATACAGGGGAAGCTTGTTTAAATAAGGTGAGGTTACCCCCTACACCTCTATCAGGAAAAAACATGCATAAAAACAAGTTTTCAGTTTTTGATCTCTGTAGGTTTTTTGCTGTTACCAAATGAATAGAAAGCCATGTTTAGTTTCAAATTCTGCATTTACTTTCAGCTGTAAACACTGAACATGACATGAATAGCCTGAAAGCATGTAAATATGCACGCACACACGCACACACACCACACACACACACACACACACACCACACGCACACACACACATATCTGGCTAGAAAGACAAAACAAGTGTTGCAAATCAGGCCAAGGTTTAGTTCAGAAAAATGAGATTTCCTTTCACTTGTTAAAATGGGGGAAGAAAAATCTGTTCACAAAACTTCTTCATACAAACCCAATTTCCAAATAGCTGCTGTGCAAAATGTTAATTAAAAAATGCAATGACCTGACAATCATTTAAACGATATATATAAATCATACGTTGAAACTGAGAAATGTTTCAAAAAACTACAATAATAATAATAATAATAATAATAATAATAGATTGTTAAATGGCAACAGGTCAGTCATATGACTAGGATTCTTAATAGTGATCTAAAGACTTCAGAGAAGCAGAGACTAGTGCATGTGCAAATAATGTCTAATAAATAAAGGATTTCATCATTTACATAACATCATTAAAAAAGTTCAGAATATATGTGCAGAATTTTTATAAGCATGGGATTAAGTCCAACACAGCTACGACTGGGATCTGATAGCTCTCAGAGTGCACTAGACTGGGCGGTGGATCATTCTCAGCACTGCAGTGACACTCACATGGTGGTGGTGTGTTAGTGTGTGTTGTGCTGGTAGAAGTGGATCAGACACAGCAGTGCTATTAGAGTTTTTAAAATCCTCAGTGTCACTGCAGCACTGAGAATAGTCCGGCAACCAGCAGCATCCATCTGGAACTGTCCTGCGTCCACTGATGACTAGAGGACGACTAGCAGAAACTGTGCAGTGATTTTACATCTACAAGGTGGACAGTGATTAAAGCCTCAAGCAGCACTGCTGTGCCTGTGCACATGTTCTGTGGTGGTCCTGATAATTGAACAAGGTGAAAGGGGGCTAAATGTGTGTGCAGAGAAACAGGTGGACTACAGTCTATAAGTATAAAACTACAAAGTGATCCTGTATGGTCAGTGGAGATGATTAAATGGACCAAGGTAGGGGTTCTGTGTTGTGTGAATGATTGTGTAGTATATCTATATATATGCATTGTTCTGCCTTTAGGGGTTAATTTGGAATTTATTAGCTGTCCCTATACTGTTGAGTGCCTGGGTCCTAAAAGGAACATAAATCATGGGTCAAAAACGGGTGTAGAAATCTTCTTGACGTGTAGTGTGTATACAGCGCCCTCCATAATTGGTACCCCTAGTTAAAATGTGTTAAATGCCTTAAAATATATTACTTTTTTTATTGCAGAAGCATAACTCTGAAAATTTTTTGAAAAAAGCAACTGTCAACTCAAGAAAAAAAAAAACATTAAAGAAAAAATAATTATTTCCCATAAAACGACCTGTTCCACAATTATTGGCACCCTTGATTTCTTGGAAATAAATGTATTTGAACGATTTGTGTCATTTCTACTGCAGTGTATAAAGTGGATCAAAGCATCCAGGAACCTTTAATTAGTAACTCATCACTTCCTGTTTCCCTGGGGTATAAATATGGTGTTACACAGAGTGCTATTTCTCTTAGGCAAGGCAAGGCAAGTTTATTTATAGAGCACCTTTCATACAGAAGCAATTCAAAGTGCTTTACAGAAAAAGAAATTAAATTAAAAGCCAGAGTAAAATCATAAATTTCCAATAAGACAATTACATAAAAAGAGTAAAATGATTAAAACAATTTAAAATGACAATAAATGAAAAGAAATAAAAGAAATAAAATGCCGTTACAGAAAAGTGAAGAGTATTTTAAACTGAGCTGTAGCTGCTGAAACAGGAATGTTTTAAGTCTTGATTTAAAAGTGTCTAATGTTGGGGCTCTTCTAATGCTCTCAGTCAGCTGGTTCCATTTGAAAGTGGCATAGTAGCTAAACGCTGCCTCTCCATGTTTAGTTTTGACCTGAGGCAGGACTAAGGGACTAGTTCCTAAAGATCTGAGAGCTCTGCTCGGCTCATATCTCTGTAGCAGATCTGATAAATACGCTGGTCCTACCCCATTTAGACATTTATAGACCAGTAATAACACCTTAAAGTCTATTCTGTAACAGACTGGTCTCCATTGTAAGGATTTGAGGATGAAGGGGGGGTGATGTGATCTCTTCTTTTGCTCCGAGTGAGAACTCTGGCAGCTGCATTTTGAATCAGCTGAAGCTGTTTAATGGTCATTTTTGGAAGTCCAGCTAAGAGACCATTACAGTAATCAATGCTAGAAATAAAGGCATGGATAAGTTTCTCCAGGTCTGGTTTAGTCAGAAAACCTCTGATCTTACTGATGTTCTTAAGATGGTAAAATGCTGATTTAGTAACTGGTTTAATGTGAGACTACAACTGAGATCTGGGTCCATTAATACACCAAGGTTTGAGCCAGTTCTTTAGATTTGAGGGCCCTCGAGTCCAGATACGCAGCCAATCTTTGTCTCTCAGTGCTGTTCCCAAATAGTATAATCTCAGTTTTATCTTTATTCAGCTGCAGAAAAGTGTGTCCCATGCAGTTAGTGATGAGTTTAAGGCACTTGCTTAATGAGTCACTGGAGTCGTTTGGGGACAGGGCCATGTAAATTTTAGTATCATCTGCATAGCTGTGGTAGGACAGTCCATAGTTCTGTAGAATCTGGCCAAGAGGAAGCAGATATATATTAAATAAAAGTGGACCAAGAATAGAGCCCTCGGGGACACACAGGTCACTGGCATGTTCTCTGAAATATTATTTTCTATTTCTACAAAGTAGTTCCTGCCTTGCAGGTATGAAACAAACCACTTTAGGGCTGTCCCTGAGAGTCCAACCCAGTTTGTGTGTCTATCTGTAAGAATCTTATGGTTAATGGTATCAACGGCAGCACTGAAGTCAAGAAGTAATAGAAGAGATACCTTTCCAGCCTCCGTATTTAAGCGAATGTCATTAATTACGTTGATTAGAGCAGTCTCAGTGCTGTGATTAGACCGGAACCCGGACTGGAATTTGTCTAGCCTGCTGTTTAAGAACAAGAAGCTAGTGATTTGCCTGAAAACTATTTTCTCAATGATTTTGCCAATGAACGGTAAAGTAGAAATTGGTCTGTAGTTACTTATCTGAGATGATTCTAAATTATTCTTTTTTAGAAGAGGCTTTACAACTGCAGTTTTTAGTGAGCTTGGAAAGACCCCCGACATGAGTGAGGTGTTTACAATGTGGAGTAAGTGTGGTGCTATAGTGTGAAACACACTCTTTAAAAAATTGATTGGTAGTGTGTCGAGACTTCAAGTGGATGGTTTGAGATGATTAACTGTGTCAATTAAAATTTAATTATAAACAGTACTGAACTCTGACATTTTAACTAAGGAGTTTTTATGAGGTGATGGAGAGGGTACAGACTCATTGTTGGATATAGATGTACTAATCACTTGTCTGATATTCTGGATTTTAGTGTTAAAAAAGAATGCTCACTCTTACTCATAAACACGGGAAAGACAAGAGAACACACTGTTCAATAAATCATAAATCCTTCATAAATCAGACAATGGCTACAAGAAAATAGCCGCTCACCGGCAGATGCCCTCATCTACAGTCAGAGAAATCACCAAAAAGTTCAAAACATCTGGAACTGTGACAAAGCCTGGAAGAGGACGCAAGTGTATCTCGCCACCACACACAGTGAGAAGGATGGTCAGAGAAGGAAAAAGCTCTCCAAAGCTTACTGTAAGAGTACTGAATGAAATGGTAGCATCTTGGGGTCGCCTCATGCCCACTGTTAAGTGGAGGATCGGTGATGCTGTGGACCTGTTTCTCCTCCAAAGGACCTGGGAACCTTGAAAGGACACATGGGATCATGAACTCTTTGAAATATCAGGACATTTTGAATCAGAATCTGGTGCCCTCTGCCCGAAAGCTGAAGATGGGCTCCTCTCATGGCTCTCCCTCAGTCCCCAGACCTCAACCCAATAGAAACCCTGTGGTGCGCTGAAGAGGAGAGAGCGTAGGAGACGACCCAGGACTCTGGACGATTTAGAGAGGTTGTGTAAAGAGGAATGGTTGAAGATGCCTCTTTCTGTATTCTCCAATCTCGTGAAGAGTTATAGGAGAAGATTAAGTGCCGTCTTGTTGGCAAAAGGAGGGTGTGCAAAGTGCTAACACCAGGGGCGCCAATAATTGTGACTCACATAATTTCATTCAAAAGATTAATTTCTTGTTGTGTGACCCCCTCCACACACACACACACCACACACACACCACCAACCACACACCCACCCACACCCCCCCACCCACCAACCACACACACACCCACCCACCAACCACACACCAACCACACACCCACCACACACCCACCCACCACACACCCACACACCCACCACACACCCACACACCAACCACACACCACCACCACCAAATAAAGGCACTTGAATTACAGCTTAGATGTTCCTTTTTTTTTGTATTGTTGTCCTAAATTATTAACAAAAAATAATTTATTAGAAGCTATAGAACACTTAACCAGGGGTGCCAATAATTATGGAGTGCGCTGTACATGTAAAATGCTGTGTACAATCTACTGGATAAAAACCCTTTGGCGTAGTGACACCAAGTGGACGATTAAAGAAATGCATAAGCGCGTAAATGAGTGAAAATTCCTGAGCAAACAGCGGCCTCTGTTGGAGACATCAAGCAATTACAACAGTACAGCTTCAGTTCGAAACCAGCTGAATCAATCAATAAAACTGTACATGTTTAATTACACAGTCAATGTTAAATACTAAATTATATATTACATTAGTTAAATAATAATCAATAAAAATATATGAGAGAAAGATGACTCTTAATATTAACTCACATTGAAAGTTAGAATTTGTTTGGTCTTGTAAAGGTACTGTTTTGGGTGCTATATGGGGGACTTCAACAATGACAATGCTTTCTATTGTCATTGAACATCTTAATAGTGTAAATAAAATACTGAATGCATTATATTTTAAAGTCCTCAGTCTGTATCTCTCTCTCTCTCTTTCTTGAACACACACACACAAACACAACGAATGAGCAGCCGTATCGTTTACATGCTGTCCTTTCTGTGTCTAGTTCCGTAAGAATCACATGCCGACCTTTCAGACTGGGGATCGATTACATTTCTTTCTCCTGTTTGTTTCAGCAGAAATCCACCATTATTTCCTGTAATAACCAAACCAGGGAACTGACAGAAATGGACATCTTTGATGAAAACAGGAAGTTACAGTAGCTCAGAACAGAAATAGACAAAAGAAAAATTTCCTTTTCATCGCTGACAACAGTCTAGTAACTTTAGCCCACATCAGAAACATGACTGAGGTATGAGTTCATAGAATCATTTCAGAATTTCGGAATTTTAACATAAGATATTGTGGGCTTGAAGGCTCCAGGCCATTTCCCTGGGCATGATACATTCACCCCTGCTCACATCTTCCAGCCCCTCAGGCTGCAGACGCCGTCCCAGCAGTGACATAAGCATCCATGTTGACAAGCAGGGTGAGCCACGTTCCTTTGCTGTTAATCCATGGCTGTTAATCATCGCAGAGGTAGTGTCAACCATCAGGGTACAGGGTAGTGTACTCTCATCACGGTTGCCATCTTTCTGAATTCTACATGAATATTCTACATGAAATAATCAAATGCGATTTTTATGGGTAAAGATTTACTTTGATTTTAAAGGTCAGTCCCCTTTATTGTCATCACAGATGTGTTGAGGGGGTAATGAAATGTAGTTTCTCCAGTGCTAACATCAGTTCTATCTAAAACAGGGGTCTCAAACCAAATCCACGGAGGGCCGCGTGGGTGCAGGTGTTCTTTCCAACCACGCAAAAGCCCCACACTACTGAAAGTCAAGATTGATTAGATCCAATGATTAAAAACAGGTGGAATGAGGTGTGGCTTCTGCGTGGTTGGAAAGAAAACCTGCACCCACACGGCCCTCCGAGGATCTGGTTTGACACCCCTGATCTAAAAGAAGAGCTGTAAGTTCCCAGTGTTTCAGCACTGACCTGCTGCTCTCAGCGCCGCCACAAAACAAACCCCTGTGGGCGGGACTGTGACTCCATTGGCTGCCGCGCTGAATGACGGACAGCTAACTCTGGCTGCTGATTGGCTTAATGAAAGTGATGATGAAGAGCGCGTTCTTTGTTTAGCAGCCGTGGAGTACCCGGCCATACCTCCAGCTGAGAGAGAGCAGTGGTCTCAAATCAGCCGTCACAAAAGTTTCACCCCAAAAATACGGAACTGAAAAATGTCTATCGGTTACAAAAAGAACACTATTGTCCAAATACAGGATGGAGAAGGGTATCTCTGCAGGCTAGAGGCACCTCCAAGTGAGAGGGACAAACTAACCCTAAATCTACCACTTCACGGTATCCCCCTACTTCCTGTGTATGCCCCGCCCACATGCTCGTCTCCGCCCTGTATGTCCCTCCCACTTGTTGGTCACCAGCCTGCCGAGATATAGATGGCATTTTTCCGCTGCATGGAACCTACAAGAATCTACTCGAATCACTGCGGTTCTTTTGCTTTTCCACTGGCCAAATCTGGTACCTGAAACCTATGCGGTGGAAAAGCACCAATAGCTGTGGGATGGCTGGCCACACCTAAACACATCCCCTCACGCTCCAGCTCTGAAGGCAACTCCCGGGAATGTGCATTTGTGCAGAGTAACAATTTACTAATATAGACCACGCCCTGAGAAGCGTCGGAGAGGGGGGCGAACTCAAAAGGTTTGAGCTAGAGTTCGAGGTTTGGAGGTGTGCACGTAAAGCTGTGCCCCCAAAATTAGATGCTTGCCAAGAGTTCATAGGCTGCCAGCAGATCGTGGGCATGGGTACGGATGTATCTATGGTAGGCTTGTGAGGACCAGCGGCCGAGGACTTGGATGGTGTGATCGGGAATTCCTTAACGGGAGGCTGAGGCAGCTGCTCTGTTCCTAAAAGAGTGAGCAGAGAAGTAAGCAGGATTGAAACCACTGATAGAAAGGATGTGATGGAGGTGGAGATGGAACCAGTATGTTATGTGTATAGAGAATATATAACAATAATATAACAATCAGTTTCAGAAACATCGCTTACAACTTTCTGATGGTAATAATACTTATTTGCTCTAAAAATGAAAATATATAAATACACATTACTGTGAAGAATGAGTAAATGAAATTTAAAAAGCTATTTATCCGAGAAGTAAGAGTTAATTTGCTCAAAACTGAAAACCAAACAAAATATCCTAGAATAATTATTTATTATTAGAATAAAAACAGTTCAGTAAGTAGTGAAATTCTGTATATAAATGTGCTTGTTTAACCCTTTACATACCCCTCGTTGTGACAGACCTATATTATTTGAGTTTATCATTCAATACCTAGCTTTTCCAGGTAATAAATTCTTCAGTGTGTTAAATCAAATGTGCTGTTGATTTAATAAATCCTTCCAGTCAAGGACAATATCTGGAAACAAACTGTTCTTCACACTGGCTCATAACACATCTGTTCGTTTTTGTATGTATTTTAATTATACAGAGTCAAAAGTCATAGAACACCCTTTTATTTTTTTGATACGCTACATGACCACCTTCCCATTGGAAAAACTAGGTCCAATTTTGCAGCTTTCAAGATGGCGGCCATGTTCTGGACACCACTACAAGATTTGCGCCACTGCCCGATTTGGACTGTGCATGTGTAAACATCAGACTTGTGTACACTCTGTGATAGTTCCAATATTTTACTAATTTCCGCTTCGACCATAAAAGCAAAGAGACACGACCCTTAATGGTTGAATGTCATGTGTGTCCCACATTGTTTTGTTTAAACAAAAGACAAACTCAACACAGATATTGTCTGTTGTAAATAAACACAATTTGCAGGTACTCCAGTTCTTTAAAACGGTAAAGGACAGTGAGATAAGGCTAACTCATGTTTATGTGTGTTTAAAGTTGCTCACTTTTGAATATAAAGCTTCTCTATAAAGCTGCTACTATAAGCTACATGTGTGAAGGCGGTCCAAATCGACCAGGTTGCGCAATTGGGTAGTGACAGCCCCCTCACCCATTACTTGTTGGGGTATTTAGATAAGAGTGTCCTGCTACTTTTGACTCACCCTGCATACATTTTGTACTGCATTCATGCACAGACATATGTACAAATATACAACTGTAAACACTTGAGTGTGGGAGTCACAGGAAATACAGATATTCAGATATAACAAATTGTAGCAGGAGTTAAATAAATTAATAATACAGTATATGAAAATGGAGACCATAGAGAACAAAGCCAACACTTTATCACAATTTTAAGAACAGAATAAATATTTTTAGTAATAAAGACATTTTCTCTCATTTCTGTTAATATTACAATATTTAAATGAACACTGAGCATTCGGCTGATTATATGATTTTAATCATGTCTGTAAAAAAAAAATTGTACTGCCGCGTCTTTGATGTCCCTCATGCTGTGATTCCCAGAAACGATGGTGTAGATAGTTTTGTTATTTAAGGGATATTCCAGAGATATATATGACATTTTGCTGTTGAAAAGAACCTCATTTCAAAAGTTTACTGGGGAAAATGAAGAGTGAATGGGAAGATGTCAGCAAGTGTGAGCAAGGTCCTTCCCTTTTTTTTTTTTGATTAGGTTCGGTTAATGGAACAGCAGTCATGTGTGAACTGACACCAAGTTTCAGGAATAAGCTTTTTTTTCTGGATTTTTTCAGCAGCGGCAAGAGGAGAATCCAGGACTAGTCAGGGATCAGAGTTCAGTAGGGGGTGGTGCTTTCCCTGATTTAATGTAACCCATGCCACAGTGCATTTTTGGAAGGCACTGTAGTATACAGTGGCCTTGAAGGGAAAAATCTCATAAAAAATATAGCAGAAGCAATAATGAGGAAATAATGACCCTCACATAAGAATAATAATAGACACAATGAAAATATAAAAGCAAATGTAAAATTAAAATATAAAAAATTAAGAACAAATGAAGAATAAGAATAAAATGAAACTTAATTTTTTGTTTTTTTAAAGCAGTGATAAATAAAAACAGACATATTTAACAAAGGACCAAAAAAAAAAGAACAGAGAAAGCACAGAAAAGACCCTCACTTTAAAAAAAGTGAAGCAATGATGAATAAAAAGACAAAAATTATTTCTAGTGTTACTGCTTCAGTTTTGTTAGTGACTGTCTTTTTTTACGTGGTCTGTTTGTTTGTTTTAGTCACTTTTATTGTTATTTTATACTTTACATATTATTAATGATCTAAGCACAGTTTTAATGTGTTTTCAGAGTTCACTCTGCAGCTCAGAGTATTATTCTTAATGTATTCTATATATTATAATAATATAATATATATAATATACTGGGCGGCACGGTGGTGCAGCAGGTAGTGTCGCAGTCACACAGCTCCAGGGACCTGGAGGTTGTGGGTTTGATTCCCGCTCCGGGTGACTGTCTGTGAGGAGTGTGGTGTGTTTTCCCTGTGTCCGTGTGGGTTTCCTCCAGGTGCTCCGGTTTCCTCCTACAGTCCAAAAACACAGGCGACTCAAAAGTGTCCGTAGGTGTGAGTGTGTGAGTGAATGTGTGTGTGTGTCTGTGTTGCCCTGTGAAGGACTGGCGCCCCCTCCAGGGTGTATTCCCGCCTTGCGCCCAATGATTCCAGGTAGGCTCTGGCCCCACCGCGACCCTGACTTGGATAAGGGTTACAGATAATGAATGAATGAATATAATAGACTGACTATAATGTCAGTTTGTTCCAAATGCATCTTTTTGTTCATATCACACTGTAATGTACTTTCAGTGGCAAATGTTATATTCCACTGTTCATATCACGCTGTAATACGATCATAGAATAACACTGCTTAAAGCCCACTAAAATGCCACACATTGATGTCACTCAGCAAGAACAATGCCTTGTACTATATGTATAAATTTTTAGCTGTAACTCTGATTCACACCTGAGATTTTTCTTGATAAGGTTCAGAAGACAGGTTCATGTGGGGAAATCACCAAACTATGCTGGACCTTCCAGGACTGAAGTTGGGTTCTACAGAATTTTGATAATGCCACTTTGCCCTTTGTTCACACGCTCCCTTTTGTTTTTTTGTTATAAGTTAGTGAATGTCTGAGTCTTTGAGCTAGAGCTGTATAAAGCCCACCAGCACTGGGCTGTACATCAGAGGAAGTGATAGCACTCCATCCAGTTCCTTTGAGATGAGTTGGAGTGCTCTAAAACTAATCCTTAACTGTCACCTGGCCTCAATAAAGTGCATATGCCCCATTCATTTCAAATCCTCACAGAAGTATTCGCAGTGGAATGATTTTATTGCAGCAAAGTGACTATTCCCTGTTCCAAATGGTCTCAAAATTTTATATCACTCCAATATCTATGTTTCTCAAATTATTTTTCTCAGGCGTACGTTCAGACTTTTATGATGAATTGAGCAAATGCTATCAGCTGTCGTTCTATTACCTCTGTCCCAGCCAGTCAACATGACCCACACGCACCCCAAAATAACCTTCAACTAAGTCAATGCTAAATATATTAGATGGTGCTGAAACCTAGAAAAGAGAGTAAATGCAATCCCAAACAAGAGGACCTGCTGATTTTGTGAAGGGGTTATTTTTTTCCCCGTAAATGAAATGTAGATTATTCTGGAGGACTACTGTTCTCATGACAAAATAAACTCTCTCCTTCCATTTGTGTTCATTCAGGACCACCACATATTTTAAGGTGGAATGGTATGTTTGAGTAAGAAGCTGACTGTATCATGTTCGTGGCTGAAGTTCAACTTGTCTGTAAGTTTTTATTCACAAATTATTTTACCACAGAATCTAATTTGTAGATTGAGCTTTTTAGTTTTGTAGCATTTTCGGTCTGTGTTTTCTTTCAGTTAGAGGTCAAACATCTGAAGTTTTACCAGTGCACAAACAGATCTGAGAGCTAGCAAACAGCGAGGAAACATTCTATAAAGTTTATAAAACTTCTATTAGACTTATAAAACTTATTTTATTAGTTTATTAGATTAAACCCACGAACGTCCCCTTAAATTGCATAATGTTTCAAACAGAAGAGACACTCGGTCCAACTAGTTATGTACAGATGATACACTATATCAGCGGTCGCCAACCAGTCGATCGCGATAAATCATGGCTCCTTTAGTTATGGTGTTTAAGTTACTATAGCTGCGTCATTCTGTATCCGCAGTGGTTAGCGAGCTAGTTAAGCAGGGACACATAACTGTCACATTCGTGAATTACGACGCTGAAGTTGGTTCTTATTTGCAGCTCTCGATGCCTTTCCCAGTAAACAAGGAACGTCCCTGGACGTTCAAAATAGGTCTAAAAGTAGTCTGCCCGTCAAGGACATATTTTAAACGTCAATGGACGTCCAAAAGCCATCTTAATAAGTTAGTTAATTGGTGACCAATCGATAACGTCAGTGGACGTCCAAAATGCGTTTTATACAAGTAATTTATTTCGGGACCAGTTAATAACGTCAATGGACGTCCAAAATACGTCTAATAGTCGTCTTTTCAATGTCTGTGTTTGGACGTCTTTTCAACTTTCATTTTCAACCTTAAGAGAATGTTGATTAGACCGCAGTCATTACGTTATTTCAACGTTGAATCAACGGCTAAATGTTTACTGGGTTGGCTCCTTCCCAGTAAACAAGGAACGTCCCTGGACGTTCAAAATATGTCTAAAAGTAGTCTGTCCGTCAAGGACATATTTTAAACGTCAATGGACGTCCAAAATCCATCTTAATAAGTTAGTTAAGTGGTGACCAATCGATAACGTCAGTGGAAGTCCAAAATGCGTTTTATACAAGTCATTTATTTCGGGACCAGTTAATAACGTCAATGGACGTCCAAAATACGTCTAATCGTAGTCTTTTCAATATCTGTGTTTGGACGTCTTTTCAACTTTCATTTTTAACCTTAAGAGTTGATTAGACGGCAGTCATTACGTTATTTCAACTTTGAATCAACGGCTAAATGTTTACTGGGTTATTCTCAGACTTAAGTTAGCTACTTAGCAGATAGTAGATGCAGATTCAGTGAGCCGCGGTGAACGAAAGGGAGTGTTCGATGTGCACATAATGTTGCGCACATTGCTTTTAACGGTCCAAGGACAAACGAATAGCATTAAATGCAGAAAATAACTAAATGTTTACCCTCAAAGCACATAAAACAAGCCTAAAACATGTACGAAATATTTTCTTTATTCTTTTGCTTTATCTGTTTATTTTTTTTATTTGGTCGTAAAGGTCTTTGCAGTTTAAATACCTTTAAACATTTTAAAACTAGATTTCACGACCCTGACACGCGCCGCCGCTGTTTCCGCCCTGCGTGAGCCGACACGGCGTCAGCGGAAACGGTTTCGGTTTCGCAACGAGAGAAATTATACAATTATTTCATGCGGATTACAAATTACAACACAGCGAGAGCCAAAATATACCGTATATATATATATATATATATATATATGCTGTGCTCTGTCGAGTTGTGTTACCTTATCAAAATGTGCTATAATAGTGTACTTTTATAAGTACAGCCACCTAAATAAAACAGTAGGTAGCTGTTTCGATAAACTAAAAGGAGAAGATCAGAAAATACTCCCAACAGAAGTATAAGCAGGAGATATGCTCAGCCTAATCCCTGTATTTGGGCAAATATACCATAATAACTGTAGATTGTAAATTGTATATTTACAATCTTTTGCACATTTGATTCAGTTGCACAGTTTTGGAACGCTGAAGCAAATAACAGTACGCTAATATGCAACAGAGGAAAACAAATTTACCATAAAAACATAAAAACTTTCAAAATTGTGGGCATAGTTTGTCAGAACACCTGTTTGCAGACAGTGTACCACCACAGCCAACACTCAGCTGTACTTTGATGAAGTAAGTTAACAGTTTCGTTTTGTTATGGAAGGCTATGTTTTTTATAGCCTAAGCATGGTATTAAAGCTGGTAGGTCTTCCATTTATTCTGATTTCCAAAGGTGATCTTGCAAGTAAAAAGTTGGTGACCACTGCACTATATAAACATTCAAAAGTATGTAGACACCACTTTTAATCACTGATTTAAACTACTTTAAAAGTAGTTTAACTGTGGACATGTATGTTAGATTATACACAAGTACATAAACTCCATAGCAAGCCATTATTTAAACAGGACTATCATGATCCAAATGTCACTGTGCTGAGGGCCAGGGTAAACCAGAGTGTGCAGATGCTGTGTGTAAATTCTTTGGAATGTGTAGTTCATCAAAGTTAAATATTTTAATTGGAATATTCATTTAAAGCAGTAAACACATTCGTCATATGTCACTACGGCACTGCTAACCTTTAACAAGGTCAATGGCCTAGGGTCAGATGAAAGATCTACTGAGAAAAGCTGAGAAAGTATCTGCTGAGGATCACTCAAAAACATGTCCACACTTCCTTCTCCAAGGTACAGAGAGAAGTAGGAACTGAGTAAAGCTACTGCAAATGTCTCATTACGGAATCACAGTTTCACTCATACACATAGAGATTCCAATGAGATTAAGCTCTATTGTACCATGACATCAGGGTATCTGTTTTTCACAGGAGTGGAAATTATTGAGGTTCACTAGCCATTGAAAATGTGCACTATTGCTGCTGTAGTAACATTTCCACTCTAATATAAAAAAAATACACCACTGATACTACTAATGGAGGGACATTTAAAGGCATAAAAAAAAAATCCTGCAAATAATGCTTCTGTCCCACATATCGGTATTTCCTAGAACTATAGAAACCTCACTATGGTTATAGTGGCTGAATGTCATCACAACAATTTTCCAACATCTAGTGTAAAGCTTTCCCAGAAAAGTAGATGTTATTACTGCAGGAAGTACGAAAACAAATTCAGATTTATAAATTAGAGTATTGTTTTTACTGACATTTTATTGTCCATGTCTAGCAGCATGAACATGGTGAAATGAGTTCATCTATACTTGATATTGTGTAATCTCACTATACACCAGTACTAATAGTGTATGCCCTGAGAATTTAAGAAATAAAAATAAATGTATCTGAGCAGTAAGATTTTATTATAAAATCAAAACAACCACAAAAAAACTAATATTAAAAACAAATTCTAACTAATATTAGAATATTAACAGCAGTATTACAGTAAGTAGTAATATTCTGGATGTGAATGTGTTGGTTTAACTCTTTCCAAACCTCTTCTCATGTCCCAGTGTTATTTTCGGTCAACATCCAGTAACTAGTTTTACTTTAAAGTCCACTTTTTGTTCCATTAACCTACATTACATTCTCTGTTATGTTCTAAAAGAACATAATAAAAGCCCCGGGCATGAAATTCTGTGTATGAATATAACACAATTTTAAAATCTACAAATATAATAGAATAAGGTGCAATTTTTTTTCCTAACTAAAGGTAGTGAAAATGTACCCTTGAGGGTACCGTACTGTACACACTGTACCACAGTGACAACAAAAGGTACCACCACTGTGACGGTTTGTCTGACAGTGTACAGTATATAATTGCCATCAAGAATAATTTGTTACATAATTTAAAATAATTTAAGATGTCCCTTACACTTGTTTACATTTGATGATGAATGGACAAATTGAATGGCTCCAGTATTTCTTAGGATAAAAAGTTTTGTGTAAGAACATTGTTATGTTTTGTGTCCTGTTTTCATCTCGTATGAAATCTCAAACAAATCAATAAGGAAAGGCAAATAAAAAAATAATACGGAATTTTTTTATTTACTTTACTGTAAATAAGCAGCAGAGATCTGATGACATGCTGTTGTTATTATTGTAGTGCGGTAGGAGATTTTGTGTGGTAATTTGCTGTCGTCATCTTATACCTCACCACTGAGAACTACAAAGACCAGTATGTAAAAATCCTCAATGTCTCTGGTTTTCCTGACCACCTTCTAAAAGGGCAGCAAAATCTCCTTCCTCTTTGATTCTGTCTCTGCAAGAACTGTATATCATCAGGACAAAATTAATGTCTTAGCTAAATGCTTAGCTAGAAGCTAAATGCTATTTATAACCAGAAATGAGGGAGGTTGTGGGTCCGATTCCCGCTTTGGGTGACTGTCTGTGAGGAGTGTAGTGTGTTCTCTCTGTGTCTGCATGGGTTTCCTCCGGGTGACTGTCTGTGAGGAGTGTGGTGTGTTCTTCCTGTGTCTGCGTGGGTTTCCTCCAGGTGACTGTGAGGAGTGTGGTGTGTTCTTCCTGTGTCTGCGTGGGTTTCCTCCGGGTGGCTGTGAGGAGTGTTGTGTGTTCTTCCTGTGTCTGCGTGGGTTTCCTCCGGGTGCAAACTTTGTCATAGTCACTGTGGTTTCCTCCCACAGTCCAAAAACACACATTGGTAGGTGGATTGACGACTCAATAGTGTCTGTAGGTGTGTGTGTGTGTGTGTGTGTGTGTGTGTGTGTGTGTTGCCCTGTGAAGGACTGGCGCCCCCTCCAGGGTGTATTCCAGCCTTGCGCCCAATGATTCCAGGTAGGCTCGGGACCCACCGCGACCCTGAACTGGATAAGGGTTACAGATAATGAATGAACCAGAAATGAAGGATATTAAATGTACAATCGTTTCTCATTTTCTGCAGTAACCTTCTGGGAAGGTTTGGAATATTACTGTGAAGCTCTCAGCAGTGAGAACATTTGTAGAGTCAGGTGCTGATGTTGGATGATTAGTTCTAGACCACAAACACAACTCTACCCCAACCCCAAATACTGGATAAGGCTCCATAACTAAAGAGACACTACAGCCCAAAACTGGAGGGGCTATATACTTTTCTATCCATGATTTGCATTTGTCTATAATCTACAAAGCACCTTCATGTTCAACTAGAAATGTCTGTATCGTGATTCCAACTACATTGTGCCTGAAAGAACAAATCCTTTGAGCACTGAGCACCATGCTGCCTATGATTCATCCAAATACGAATCAGAAACTAGCCTTAACAGCAGCGGCCATACCATTCTTAGTTTTCTACAGTAACACTTTATCTGGACTGACCATTTTTGAAAATAATACACTAATACTGAAATAAATGTTACAGAGGTCTAGTCAACAATAGCGGCATTTGGGTGCCACAGGTGCAGCCCTGGGGTCCTTTGAGCCTCGGGTTCAAACCTTGCCTCAGGTTACCCTCTGAGAAGAATTTGATGTGTTCTTCCTGTGCTTGTGTGGGTATCCTCCCCCAACACATGAAAAACAAATGATAGGTGGATTGGCGGTGCGAGTGTGTGTTGTCCTATGTTACACTGGCACCCCTTTCACCCAGTGATTGGGGGAGGCTCCAGACCCACTGCAACCCTGATCAGGATGAAGCTGTTAGAGAAGATGAATGAGTGAATAAATGAATGAATGAAATAATGTTGTAAAAAACACAGTCAACATACACACACACACATATAGTGGAGAACCTATACAGTGAATATACACTTCATAAAGTGTATATACACTCTATAATTGTAATAAGAACTATTTATAGTGAACATACACACTTATAAATGAACATTAAGTGAATGGGAAATAACATACACAGTAATATAGTGAACAGAATCTACACAGTGTAAGAGCGCTATACCCGTCATCATACACTCTATATATGGAATCTTCCTACATAGGCAGGAGGGGGAGTAGAGGAACAGTTCTTTGTTCCTTCCTCAGTATTCATAGCTTTAGGTGTCCTTGAGAAAGGCACCCAATCCCCAACAGCTCATCAGGGCCTAGGGTGAATGCCTGCCACGTCCCGTGTGTGTGTATGTTTATGTTCACTTCCCTTTGTGCTCACCACTCTGTGTGTTCACTTCCATAGACAGATTAAATACAGAGATTCTGTATCCCCAAGGGAAAGTATCACTTTGTCTTTTAGCTATTTTTCTTTACTGAACATACAAACATAAGGTAAACATGAACTTTCTGTAATGAACGTTAGTTAGTGAACATACACGCTTCTATAGAATATAAACTCTATATAGTAAAAAAAAACACACTCATATCTACACACACACACACACTAATATATGGAACATACTCTCTACACCCTGAATACACACACTCACATAATGAACATACACACTTATATAGTGTACGTTATATAACCCATATATAGTGAATATAAACTGTATATTGTGACCACACTCATAAACAATACACACTCTACAGTGAATATACACACTATGTGGTGAGAATACATTATGAATTGAACATAGCTTAACATAGTCGACTTTATCAGCTCCACGTACCCTACAGGTACACTTTGTAGGTGTACAGTTCTAGACTATTCCATCTGGTGCTTTGCATACTAGAAGCATACTCTGCATATGTTTTTAGTACTGCAGTGACATTCATGTGGTGGTGGTGTTGCACTGGTACAAGAGGATCAGACAAGGCAGTGCTGGTGAATTATTGTCAGTCCTCAGTACGACACTAAGATCACTGTATTGCTGAAAATGATACACCTCCAACATTGTAAGTGTGGTGGCCCTGTATGAGTCTTGACCTTGGAAGAACAGTGTGGAAGGGGCCTAACAAAGCACGCAGAGCACCAGATGGACTATGTACTTGTAAAACTACAAAGTAAACCTATAAGGTGTGTATAAAGTGAGTGAAAGCAGGACATCTACTTGATGCTACGGCTGATTGCTATAATTGGAGTCTCTAAATAAAACGTTAACATCAAGTCAGTGCAAGCTTTATGTTTGTTAGCGAACAGCTTACGGTTGACACTTCTGCTTTTGGCATCTTGGTAACCAGTAAGAGATATTTGTGTCATTTTACGCATAGCTGCTTCCAAAGGGCTGATAACAATTAACATTTCAAATTCAGACCTTTTATTTGGACATTATTTTAGCATTTCTCTTTGAGAAGATCAAAAATGTGTAAAAAAATGAGCCCTGACCTTTTCCTTCTCAAACATCTGCATTTAAATGTGATTCAGTGCTCATTGCATCACTGTTATAGTGTCAGTCTGATTGGAAAGTGTCAGATCCCTTATGTTACACAATACGGAATCTTTATTAACACCCTAAATTATAACATCATATGTCAGTGCTTTCATTATGTCAGTGGCAGTTATGATCAGTTAAATCCAGCCTTCCTTTGTGGGTTTATTGTCTGTAATATTAACAGTGGGTAGACCTTAGTTAAAGCACTGTGTTACTTAATCCTTGAGAAATGGGGAAGTTCCATTTAGATGTGGTGTTACAGAGACGGAAAAACCTGAACAGCAGGGGCAATACAGGTGCACTCAAAAACATAGAGAAGCAATACTCTTAGGTCAACCGATATCCTACTGTTTATAAACAGACTCTCTGCCATTAAAACCACCGTTTTAACAAATAAATTCTGATATAGCGAGAAAACACAATCCAATTCCTTTCTTTCTTTCATCAGGAAAGAGCTCTTTGGCGCAGCCAGTAAAATCACGCTTTGTCATTATATTACTCTATTAGGAATAGCTTGTATTTGTTTATGTAAACAGACAAATGTGAAATAATAATGGGGCGGTCCCTAGGGCCCCGGGAAGAGCATAGCTGGTGGAAGTGAAAACGATGATGATGCTGAAGGAATGCTTGGGTTGGAGTGCCTCTGGAGCTCTGCTAGTTCCTCTAACCTGTTTGGGCTGGACTTTTCCTGGGCGGGGAATTTCTGGCCCAATGACATACTTCTTTTAAAAAAGCTGGAGCCTCTACATATTACAGAAGAAAAGTTAGAAACAGGCTGACCTCATTGACATCTCTCACCAATTTGGAGAGGTAAGTTTAGAAAAACCTCTGATTAAAGCCTTGTATCTCTGGTTTTCTCCTTTTTTTAAATGTTTGAAAACTGCCATTTAAGAATGTCTTAAAATGTCAGTCATATAGTGCTTATATCTCTCTGATTTCTAGTATCTGAGCAGCTAGATGGTTAATTCAAATGTGCAGCTTATTAAATAACGTTCATTGCTCTAATTATTTTAACTATTTAAGGTTGAAGTTGAAGTGTGATTATTTTCTGATTTTTTTTAATTTATTACTTTTTGCTTTAACAGATGATATTTCTTGTGCTACTCGTTTTTCAACTTGCCATAACAGAATCCATCAAAGTGGCTGAAAGTTATTGGACTCTTAAACCAAATGGTTTGTTTGACGTTTTCTGTATTTGAGAATTTAAGATTGTTTCTACACTACAGTGTATTCAGTAATATATTTATTGCTGTCATTTAATTTGCATGTTATTATATAGTTCCTTCATAAATTGTTCAAACAAGATGCACAATGATTACAGATTTTGAAAGCTAATTTTGTTAAGCTTTATTTAATGAAGCTAAACCTGAACTGAAAGATTTTTTTAGTAACTGAGATGACTGACATAATCAATCTAATATTTTTATTTATCATAAACCAATTAAACAAATTCAAATGTAAAGAGAGTTTTGTGATTATTTCTCCCCCTTTTCACCAAAAGAGCTAGTGGTTGATGAAGACATGGTCAAATATGGCAACAAAGTCCTGGTCCCACTGATGTGTGGTGAGGCTTTTGAGGGTCAGGACATTGTGTGGAGGAGAGAGAGCGGAGAACAGCTGCAGGAACGGGGGAACAGGGTTCTGGTGACAGTGGAGGAGAGGCAGGGAGGAAGATACACTTGTCACAGCCCAAACGGCTCTGTCCTCAATCACACTCTGGTTCTGATCCGGTGGCCTTACAGGAAGATCATTAAAGAGGCGCCTGAGAAAGGTATGGTTCCATCAGTTGCATATAGTTTCAGTTTATTTTCTGGTAAAAAGCCACCAAAAGTTTTATTAGTCCATGTGACATTTGAGACATACAAGAGATCAAGTGACAGTGATGTTTTTTTTCTCTCTCTCCTTACATTACATTGTGCCTATCAATTCATTCATTCATTATCTGTAAGCTCTTATCCAGTTCAGGGTCACGGTGGGTCCAGAGTCTACCTGGAATCATCGCAAGGCGGGAATACACCCTGGAGGGGGCACCAGTCCTTCACAGGGCAACACAGACACTCACACATTCACTCACACACTCACACCTACGGACACTTTTGAGTCACCAATCCACCTACCAACGTGTGTTTTTGGACTGTGGGAGGAAACCACAGTGACTATGACAAAGTTTGCACCCAGAGGAAACCCACGCAGACACAGGGAGAACACACCACACTCCTCACAGACAGTCACCCGGAGGAAACCCACGTAGACACAGGGAGAACACACCACACTCCTCACAGACAGTCACCCAGAGGAAACCCACGCAGACACAGAGAGAACACACCACACTCCTCACAGACAGTCACCCGGAGGAAACCCACGCAGACACAGAGAGAACACACCACACTCCTCACAGACAGTCACCCGGAGGAAACCCACGCAGACACAGGGAGAACACAACACACTCCTCACAGACAGTCACCCGGAGGAAACCCACGCAGACACAGGGAGAACACACCACACTCCTCACAGACAGTCACCCGGAGGAAACCCACGCAGACACAGGGAGAACACACCACACTCCTCACAGACAGTCACCCGGAGGAAACCCACGCAGACACAGGGAGAACACAACACACTCCTCACAGACAGTCACCCGTCGGAAACCCACACCCAAATTTTACACAGTATTTTATGTCCAAATGTATATAGAAGATTATTATTCATTCATTCATTCATTGTCTGTAAGCACTTATCCAGTTCAGGGCAGCGGTGCGTCCGGAGCCCACCCGGAATCACAGGGTGCAAGGCAGAAACACACACTGGAGGGGGCGCCAGTTCTTTGCAGGATGACACACATTCACTCATTCACTCACATACTCATGGAAACTTTTGGGTCGCCAATCCACCTACCAACATGTGTTTTTGGACCTTGGGAGGATACCAGTGCTCCTGTGGGTGAAGGGCATTAAAATCCTCACATTAATGTTCAACAACACCCAGTCTAAAGCCATCCCTAAAGAGCAGAAGTTGTTACTGCAGCAAAGGGGTACAAACTATATATTAAGTACCTATTAAGCACCAAGACTGAATTTAATGAAGCCATTCTTCCTGCTTGTTGCAAGGTTATATCCACTGTTCAACAAACAACTACAGTGGCTCTTTTCAGTGCTCCTGGACCTGGGATGAAAAAAGAGATGGAAAAGTGGTACATATTAAAGCAGTGCGGTAAGTCTCTCAAATCTCAGTTCTCTTCTGCATGTCTCTGTTTCTCATTACTGCACTTTTAATAAATGTATTCTGACAATCTTCCTGGCCAGAGGTAAAAATACGGAAAATAGGAACCCCATAATATCACCACAATGCAGACTCCATTTCTTTTTCTGTTGTTCATTTTAGTTGTTGTTGCTCTGGGTCTTATTTCCAATTTTTAAGTTCCCTTTGAGTATGGCTGTATCTTGATGTCTGCGTACAAGAACTGCTAGCAATTTCTTCAATAGAAGATATTTATTTTTATTTATTTTTTTTTTATGTTTATTTTTAATATATGATTAATATTCTTAATAGAAGATTTATTTATTTATTCATTTATGAGCCATTTTGTGATTATTTCTCCCCCTTTTCACCAAAAGAGCTAGTGGTTGATGAAGACATGGTCTTCAATAGAAAAATAAAGACAGCTCATGTATTCTGCCTCTAAATTTATTATTTAAAATTATTATGAAAATATCAATCACTGCCCAGAAGAACGTTTTATTGCAGATAAGCTGCCGGATGATAGCTTGTGAAAATTAATTTGTGAATCTCCTGAATTTCTCAGGAGAAAAAGCATCAGAAATAAAGGTGAAATGAGACAATTATTTTCAACTGAAAATGATAGTTGTATACAGCATAAATACTGAGAAGGTGCTTGGTGTCATTGAGAAATTGTTAAGTTCTTGTTTTTAGTCCAGAGTTTTACAATCTCAGAAAATCTGAGCACAGTGTGAGACTCTACTGAAACAGGTGACATTCCTGGACTCTGTTTATAGCAAGAGAGCTAAGGAGTACAAAGGAGATCTCTTCACTGATTTGTATTATCTCTGTGGTTTTAATTGTAGTTCTCACAGTGGAGGGAATGTGAGCTGCAGTCTGAACTCCAGTGGACACAGCATCTCATGCCAAGACCATGAATACTGTCCGTACTCCGAGGAGCTGGAGCACATCAATTTAACCATTTTTTTCAGAAGTAAATATGTTGTGGAGACCTATTATCAGCGGTTTCAGATCTCAGACATAGGTAATGGCTCCAAAGGTACTGAGAATGAGTGTTCAGAGCAGAGACTGCCACAGACACTGTATAAAATACACCTCACATGGCATTGCTCATGTAAATATGATAAAGAGTAAACAATGCAAAACAGACCAACATTTAAATCAGTAAAAACCTCAGTGTTAAAGCTTTGCAGGATCAAGAGGAAGTGTTTAGAAGTGAACTTGCCACATTTTAAAGTCCAGTAATAAAGCGCATGTTCCGTGTTTTTTTTTTTTTTTTAAGACTTTATGGCTTAAACACATAAAACAAGTCAGTACATCTACATTTCTACACGACTAAACGTGGAAGAAGACTAGCAGATCTGTGCTATATATGTTGCTCTGTGGGTTTTTCTTAATACATTTTATCCTCTGATTATCAAAACGGTTCGGTAAAATTGTACTGAGTCGGCAGCCACAGAGCATCATAAAGCTGAAACAATGATTTGATTAAGCGAGTTTTGCTTATATCCCTGCGTCTGTGTGTCCACAGTGAGGCCGGACTTGGTGCAAATCAATGAGAAGAACGATTCTCTGGAGCTGCAGTATCCAGACACCTGGAACCTTCCTTTCTCTTACTTCCCTCTCACTTTCCAGGTGAAGGAGATTCGATGCCGCAAGAAATGTGACTGCAACTCTTCCCACCACAGATCATCAAAGGTTTCACCATCTGTTCCCTCACACACTTCAGAGAGAGACAGAGTTTTGAAAGGGTTTCACTGAGAACATTAGGAGGAGATGGAATTTCTTGCTCTATTTAGTTGAGTTCTCATATTAAGCTGGTTTTGGAGGTGTTAGAGACAAAGGCATTACACATGCTCACAAGACACCACCTTTTATATCCAAAAATGTTTTAAACCACTGGTTCTGAAGTACCACTGACCTGAATGCTCTAAAACTCACTGTTCAACTCAGGAAGGGGTTGGTCATTAGTTCATGAGTTGCCTCAGCTTTGTTTGAAGCAAGGGATTCTGTAAAATATGTAGGGCTCTGGTACTCCAGGACCAGGATTGAGAACCACTGTTTTAAAGCATTAACTAATTGACTTGGACTGCATATGGGCCTAAGTACACCATGCCCAACAAAAATTGCGGGACGGAGGCTTATAAATCTCTGGACACATTTCTCTGGAATGGAGCACCCTCCAATACACTCCAGAACTAATCTTCCTGTATGAGTAAATTGTAAAGGTATAGACACTTAATGTGGCGACAGAGGACAAAAACTTGATTGATTAGTACACTTCATTGTATGAGCAGGTGACTACAAGTAGGTTACAGCATGACTAATCCACGGCTTCATTTCAGAGTACACACATCTCTATTGTGTAGTAGTAATAGTTCATATTGCCTTGATGATTATTTTTTGACTTGTGTGTTGGACCAAAGGTGAACCTAACCCAGGACCAGCACTGGCCTCTGAAAAAGGGTGTGACGGTGTGTGTGAGAGCTCAGGACGATCTGTGTAACTCCACCTGGAGCGAATGGACTCAGTACAAGTGAGGAATCTGTCAATTCCACAGAACATGTTTTCACAGGCCTTGCTCGTATATAAGTCTAATCTGTTTGAGTCTTTGTTGTTGAATGTGTAATGAAACTCTCATCTTTGTCCTTTTCAGAAGAAACAAGAACAGAACAAGAAAGAACAAGAAAAAGCGCCATCGAAAAGAAGAGTAAATGTATTTTATTTAAATAAATGTTGCAACAATTCATATTAGAAGTAGTTTTATGTGTTACATGAAATTGACAAGTTCTGTTTGAAGGCTGTGGGTTTTCAGTTTTGAACCACTGAAAGTGTCATGCTCCTTGCCTTACGTTCCTTTCATTATTACAGTATTAAAATATGGCAAATTATTTTCTGTAACTTTATCCTGTTCAGGGTCAAGGTGGGACCAGAGCCTACACTGAGTCATTGGGCTCAAAGTAGGAACACACCAGGTACAGGGCGCTTGTCCATCACCACACACTCACAAAGCCACTCACACCTATGAACGCTTTAGCATAACCAGTCCACCTTCCAGTGTGTTTTTGTACTGTGGAAGGAAACTGAAACATCTGGAGGACACCCACACAGACACAGGGAGAACACACAAAACTCCTCGTAGACAGTGAACCAAGGTGGGGCTTGAACCCACAACTGGATCTTGGAGCTGTGTGACAGTGACACTACCTGTTGCGCCAATGTGCCACCCTCATATTGTCGCCGTCCAAAGAAAAACATGTATCTCCAACATAGTAACTTTAGAGGAGAAGGAAATAAATAACATTTCAAATTTCAACGCAAGTTACTGTAAACATGTAATTCCAAGCAATTCTGGAGCATTTCTATTGGTCTATTCTTCCTGAAAAGTTCACAAAATGTGAAAGGCTGTGTTATGAAGTAAAGTAAAAAGACACAAAAATAAACATATGATTTTCTTTGGACTGCAATGATATGTTTAATGACACCCCTATGTCCTCAAACTGCCGTGCAGACACTTTTTCACAAGCACACATCTTAATCCAGCTATAGTTCCTGAAATATATCAGTTATGGAATAATGAAGATTTTCTAGGTTTAATTGGCTAAACCCCTAGAAATAATGAGAAACCTACTCCTAAATTTCTTACTTTTTTTGCCTGAAGCATACCAATGAGTTACAAAACTCGGATGTTTAACTCTAGTTTCCTCTTTAATTAATCATTATTCCACTGAAAAAAATAAGCTACAGAAATCTTCTGATATCTAGTTGATTTAAATAATATATGACAATATTTTTAGTTGTTTTTTTGTGAGAATATTATAATCATGCAACCTATTTCTAAACTATTTTGGCTTGATTTAAGTGAGTTTGTCTTAGAGACAACATCTTATTCTTTTGGCAAATCATTTGACTTGGTTGGATAAATAATTCTTGAAAGTAGCCATTGCAGTAGGCCCCTTTCTGTAGATGACATTACTTACAAATTGTCTAGAAATAGGTTGAATAAATGTGTAGATTATTCTTATTTATAATTCCATAATGATATTATATATTCCAAAATATTAGATATAGGGCAGCACAGTGGAGCAGCAAGTAGTGTTGCAGTCACACAGCTCCAGAATTCTGTGGATTCAAGTCCCTCTCTGAGAGCCTGTCTGTGAGGAGTTTGGCGTGTTCTCCCCACGTCCGCATGGGTTTCCTCCCACGGTTTCAAAAACACACGTTGGTACGTGGATTGGTAACTCAAAAGTGTCCGTAGGTGTGAGTGTGTGTCACCCTGTGAAGGACTGGCGCCCCCTCCAGGGTGTGTTTGCGACCCTGAACTGGATACATTGATTTAAGATGTTTTCACATAAGATTTATGATAGAAATATTTAAAATATTTATGTCATGCATCTGTTTACTATACTATAAATGAATAGTGGGTAGTTCATAAGTTGTAAGACTTTTGTTTTTTGTTGTATCATAGAACACACAAAGCTTCTGAAGACCACCTGGACCTCTCCCGAGCATCTGGGTGTAGCAAGGAGAAGCGTTATGCCTCTGGAAATAAATGGTGTCACTCAACAGAGCTCTGATAAATTCTGACATTACAGTTTATTGATGAAAAAAAAGTAATTTGTCATAATTTTTAAGACTAAACCAGTACATCAGGACAAAATCTGAAGCATCTACAACATACAGCATGTGAACTAAATCTTGTAGACACCCCAGCCGATATTTAATCTGAAATTAAGAGTAAGATCTATCTCAACTTTGCTGCTATAACAGCTTCTCATCTGTAACTTTGTTTTAGATTAGAAGTTGTAACATTGCTGTGAGGATTTGAAGGCACTGAGCCACAATATTGGTGAGGTCCTGCTGTTGGATGATTAGATTCCGGATTACAAGCAGCACTCCAAGTCTTCCCAAATATATTTGTTGGAGCTGCGTCACTTCAGTGAACACACTGCCAAATGCAGGGGAGATGTAGACACCTCTAGGAAGTAGTGTAGTGGTGTAATGCCCAAACATTTTTGGACACCCCAAGGTGCTCCCACTGTGAACAGATATTCAATCTCACACACACACACACACACACAGTAGTCGGGCTCATTAGTTTCTCATGGCATTCATGGTATCTGTCACGTCCTCATCCTGTCATGTCTGTTTTCCCTGCCATGTGCTCTCTCAGCACATGGCTCTGTCTGTTATTGTCCCGCCTCCTTGTCCGTACTCCTCGTTATCTGTTTCAGGTGTGTCTCGTCTGTATCATGCATTTAAGTTCCCTGGTGTCATTTCCTTTGATCGGTCATTCGTTTTGTTTCGTTTCGTTCCTATTCCTAGTAATGTTCTCGTCCTAATTCCGAGTCATGTTGATTCTCGTTCCAGTTCCTCGTATTGTTTCGTTTCTCAGCTGTCGCGTTTCCTGTTCTAGTCTGCCTCATCTGTTCCTCGCTTCGTGTTTGCCCTCAAGTCCGTTTGTGTTTGTTTCGTTATTTTGGTTTAAATAAAAGTCTGTGTTATTAGCGTGTGCGTCCGACTCCGCGTTCTTGACAGTATCTCCACAGCAATCTTCCACCATCTAGTGTAATGCCTTCCCCAGAGAATAGAAGCTGTTTCTGCAGCAAATGTCCGAAGACATTTGGCCATGAATTGACTATAACATCTTGAACCGTTTCCTTAGAGCCATCATGACCGAGTGGCATGTGTGGGCAGCTTGTTGACCCGTTTTAATTAGCACAGAGACTCAGAAAGTGAACTCACCACCCCCAACCCTCAGGAGATTCATCATGAGGCTAATGCAGATGAGCATGCTGTTGCTGTTGGAACAAAACTTTGTATCTCCATATTTATATAAATAATGCGTACATAGTTCTACAACTACAGACTAGTCCAGTTACCTGTTAGTCCATCTCTTGCATGTCCATGTTGTTAGCCCCCTTTCACCCTGTGATCAGTGGTCAGGAGCTCCACACGTAATGTGTTTTGTTGCGGAAGTGTGTGTTGCACTGGCACAAGTGGATCAGACACAGCATTGAAAAATAGGGTGATGGGGGGCAGTATACAAAGTAACAAATGACCTATGGTTTGTAGTTGTAGAACTACAAATATATTCATATCAGGTTCACATACACACATATGGACACTTTTGGAGTAGCCAGTCCACCTACCAATGTGTGTTTTTGGACCACGGAAGGAACCTCATTGCAGATATCGGAAGAACCCACCAAACTGAAAAGAAGTATTATAAAGGAGTTGGTCCCATGTTTGCTGCAGTATATCAACTTCTACTCATCTGGGAAGGCATTTCATTAGATACTAAAACATTGCAGTGAGGATTTGATTGCAGGTACTGATGCTGGATCATTATTCTCAATCACAACGACCACTCCAGTTCATCCCAAAGCTTTACATAAAGAAAGTGCACATCTCTCTCAGGCCAAACATAATTAAACTTGGACATTCTGGCCTCTATGACACAAGTAACTAAATTCCTACATTATCAATACATCTTCTGTGAAATAAAGTGAGTTGGCTTCCACAGTCATCTCTGGAGAGAGATTTTTCAGTCCAAACGTTAGGAACATCTGTTTTAAAAAACAAATCTAAGGGGTGGATTTTCAGGTGTAGTTTCCCTCCTTTGGCTGGTAAATGCAGTCGTTAGGCTAGAAGTCAAGACTTGCTGACATCAGAGATATTCCCATTTTTTTATATGATGTATTTGTAATTGGTATTTAGTGAGAAAACCTAAAAACTGCATACATTTGAATTACAAGGCATTCAATGCTATGGTACAGATACGTCAAAGTCATGACAGTTTGACGCAATTTACACTGTTTAATACAATATAACTTTTATAAGAACATTCTTGGGGATTTTTATGCCCACAGTAAAGTACAGGCTTTGGTTTTTATCACCAAATGACAGTGTAATGTCTGCAGGTCAGCTGAATTCTTGAATTCTGAAGTTTTTTTGCCATACCCAACCTTTGTTTGAATTCCCAAACCAGTGGCATTAAAATTCTCACTTCCAAAGTGCTAGTAATGTCCTGCTTCTTTCTATGCTGTATGTCCTACACCCTTAGACACCTTGAGTAAAGTTAAATCACTGTGGACACGTCCAGTTGTACACAGTTTGTATAATCTTCAGAGAAATGCACTGGCAATAAAAAGACACTCTGGAGCAGCTGAATATGAGCTTAAGGTAACCATGCCTAATGTTAAGTATGGACTTGAGGGGTATGAAGTGCCCTGGCGCTAGGCTTTGTGTTACCTGCAGTGATGCTGATCTTTAGCAGTTGAGTTGAAGTGGGATTTTTGATCCTGAACTAATCATCCTACACCATTAGATCATCCCATGGATGTTTATGAAGCTCACTTTATTCATATCTTCACAGCAATACTCCAATGTAAAGACTTCCTAGATGAGAAAATGCTGTTACTGCAGCAGAGGTGGACAAACATACTCTTAATACCCTTAGTATCAGAAGAAATGTGGAATGAGTAAGTGGTCCACAGACTTATATTGTTTTATTGGCGGTTAGTGTATGCATTATGACAAAAACATAATGCAAGTGTTTAGAGGAAGTTGTGGGAAGGATCTGAGACCTGAAAATGCACATTTCCCACAACAGGCACAAGAGACTGTTTGTATTTTCCAGGTCATATGATAACCATTCATCGGGAGCATCTGAGGTCAGCAGTTTTACATCACTCTGAGGTATGTAATGTAAAATATCATTTTGTGGCCATAAAATAGTAGACTGTGATCATAATATTCAGAGGCCATGAAATAATATATTTTGGACATAAATGTAATATTCATATTTTGTTGCCACACCTCATTAAAAACAACCAACATCTCCTTTTAAGGACTGCATTCTTTTGCGCTGTAACTCTTATACTATGTTAACACAGCTCTATAATGGAAGATCTCCTTCTGGAGAATGTAATGTACCTTTAGGAAACAAAAGTGGACTTTAAAACATTTTGCAATGTAAATGTACATTGTTAAGACATTTACTGAACAATAATGCACCTGTAGAGTAGCTTTTTTTTCTGAGACTCTTAGACTCTCCTGATATTTCCTCTACTTCTTATTTTCCTCTCCCTCCGTCCCTCCTTCCCCATCTCTATCTCCTTCCATCTTTCTTTTCTATCCTGTGCCCTTTTCCCCTCTCACCTTTCTCTCCCTCTCTCAAACTGAAACTCGCTTTATTTCGCTCTCCCCATTCCTTCCTCTACATTCCCCCCACCCTCAACTTTCCCACTTTCTGTCATTAACACTTTCTCTTTCTCCAGTCCTTCTCCGCCTCAACATCTCACTCAATGTGTATCACTCTCTTCCCCTTTTCCCCTCTCCATTGCTGTCTCACTCCCACCCCTCGGTCTCTGTCCTCAAGATACCACTGTGGCGCTGTAATCCTCTCTGACCTAGTCGCACATGCTCAGTGCGTCTCTCTCTCTCTCTCTCTCTCTCTCTCTCTCTCTCTGTGTAGTGGTGTAATGGCTGCGGGATGAAGGAAGGATGTAGGCTGGTGATGGAGTGATGAGGATGCCTCTCGCCCGCCACGCGACGCGATCCACGGCCGGAATGGATCACACTAGGCTCGAGACGTGCCGCGAAGCCTAGTCCCGGACCGCCGCCATTCTTCCGCTTCTGTAAGTGCTTTGTAGGCGATTTTGTTCTGAGAAACCGCCGCTATGTATTTATTCAGCAGCAGGAGAGAGAGGAGGTGTGAGAGATAGAGATATTTAATTACTGTTACAATTATTACTGTAAATAAGCGTTACATACTATGTGCAACATTGTGCACTGATGACTATTAAGCTGCTCTCTTTTGAGAGAGAGAGAGAGAGAGAGAGCAGTTTCCGTGTATAGGTTCATTAACAGGCTGTGAAGCGGGGTTACTATAGTTCAAACCAGCATTACTGTCTGTGGAGACACTCATTCACTGTGAGAGCGCGCTGTTACACTTATATAACACACACGAAACGATAAATGATCCCAAATAGAGGGTTATCAAGTATAAAAACATATATAGTTACACTTTACCTTATGTTTTTATTACACTGTGAACATTGACTGCCCTTTGTGCGCTTTTTGTCTCAAAATGTTTGCCATTCATGCTTCATCCTTCAAAATAGTGCCTCTATTTTTTATTTTTATTGTTTTATATCTTATTTTTTGTGGACATATGAAAAACTGTTTGCTTAGAAACATGGCAACAGGCTCTTGTCGTGCTGCTGGCCATGTGACTGGACACACACACACACAAACACACACACAGTGAATTTCCAATGTGCGTGGGGTTACTGTAGTTCACTCTACTGCTATGGAGCTCAATTGCAGCAAAGCAGATGTGTAAGGGCCCACAGTAAAATTGGTGTTCCCCTTTATTTTGTCTGTTGTTTGTAAAATTTAAACAGTTCATTGCATACACTTTGCTCCCTAGTCTATATGTAATGATATAAATCTCTATCGTTGAACAAGACTATAGCCTGTAATGTTTATGTGGCTTATTCACCTCTAGCTCTCATTTAAACCCTTGTGGATCACTGGATAAAGAACACCTACCTTGTACCTGCACTCATTGTCCAATTTATTAGCTCCACTGACCACACAGGAGCAGTTTGTGATTCTACAATTACAGACTGTGGTCAATGTATTTCTCTGGATATTTTCATATCCCCATTTCTCCCTGCTCTTCAGCGGGAAAGAACCCCACATGATTTGGATGGTGGGACTTTCTCAACACTGCAGTGACACTGATGTGGTGGTGTTGTGCTGGTGTAGAGTGGATCAGACACGGCAGTGCTGCTGGAGTTTTAAAAGCCCTCAGTGTCCCTGCTGGTCTGGGAATAGTCCACCAATCAAAAATATCCAACCAACAGCATGTTGTGGGCATCGTCCTGTGTCCACTAATGAATGACTAGAGGATGTACAACACAACACAACACAAATGGACAATGACTGCAGATGCAAGGTAGGTGTTTCTAATCCAGTGATCGCTCATTGTACAAACTGCATATAAAGTTAATTAAATGTCCCCAGCAGGCACATCTTTAAGTAGCTGAATTCATAAATAAAAGAAGACTCCTACAACCTGTGTAGTGTACATTCACTATGTCAAATCCACATAGTGTATTTAAGGAAACGTTTACGTTTGGGGAATAGCAGTACTCTGTGGTTTGTTTATATTCAGAAACTCAGCAATTTTTAAAGGCTAAGCACCACTTAATGGACCTCCATGAATATTTCACATTATTTTAGTTACTGACATATATAAGTATGAATTAAAATGAAAATAGCTAATTAAATTGCTTTAAAACTGACAATTTTATTAAACTGACGGAAAAACCCGAGCTCGCTACGGAAATTCTTGAACGCAACCGTGTGACGTCACTGGTGGACAACAGCTGAACAACGCCGCGGTAAAACACCGTTATGACGGACTGTTATGACAGTATCTAGCTAAATAACCAACATTATTCATGACAATAGCCTAGCAATAAGCTAAACTCAAATGTAGAGGTACCGTTATTCTTGTAAATGTGATCGAAGTCGAACTCGAATTCATCCGACACTATAAACCTCCGTAATGCAGCTACGTAGCCGAGTATAATCTGAGCCACCGAGTTTAGCGAGTCAAGCTAACGTTAACTAACACCAACTAAAACAGGCGAAGTGAGTGTCCTTACCCTGTTTACCTCCATGTTACAGAGGCTCTTGAACACCTTTCGTTGGTGTCCTTACATGCCCATATTGTTGGAAAAGCGCCAGTGAAATGAGCTACAGATAACGGAGTGAGCGGATGGTCCTTTCCAAAGTGCCCGTTTAAAGTAGACAAATTTAGTCCATTTTCTGGATATTTTGGGATCTTTGGGTCATTTGTGCACAGATGTCCCACTGTACATTGAATGATTGCAGCCAAGAACAACACACCTTTTCGTCACTTTGCATTAAATTAAGTGCAGCTTCTAGAGTTGTTGTCCACCATCTACGTCACAGGCAAGACGCCTATTAGAGTTTCCCAACACCGTTGAGGGGGGGGACCAACGGTCTTTTAAACCTTATTCCTTCAATTAGTAAGAAATAACATGTTTTCTGGCTATCAAGTTAGGAACTCAAATTCCACTGTATTTATTTGTTTGACACTTTCATAGAGCTGGTGCTTATTGGGTTGATTAGATTAGATTGGGTTAAAAAAGAAATAGTAAATGTTACCCACCTATGGAGCTCGGATAAAGCAATGTCCTCATCTCTTGTCATGATTTTCAATGTTTGGAGGTAATTTTTATCACCGTCTCTTTCCCCGTTGATTCCTTTATGCCTTTGTTTTTTAATGGCAATATGTAATACTTTCCTCAAAGTCTGTGTTGAGATGCCACTCATGTACTCATACTTCTCTATCTCTCTATCTCTCTCTATCTCTCTATCTCTCCCTCTCTCTCTCTCTCTCTCTCTCTCTCTGTCTCTCTCTGGTGCAGTTCAGAGTTGGTGTGAGGTGTGAGGCTGATCCATTTGCGGTGTGGTTTGTGTTTGTGTGGCAGAGAGAGAGAGAGAGAGAGAGAGAGAGAGAGACATGATGGCTGTGCGGGAGAGAATGGAGGCGATTCTGAACGTGGGTTTGCGGGTGCCTAGCATCATGCTCCTGGAGGTACTCTACCGCTGGGATGTCAGCTCCTTCTTCCAGAAGATCCAGAGGAGCAGTCTCAATAACAACCCTCTCTTCCAGTACAAGTACCTGGCCCTCTACCTGCACTATGTGGGTAAGTCCCATTACTTTCTGTATTCTTTGACCAAAGGTTTGGTGACAGCTGTTCTGTAAGACACCTTCATTTTTTCTAAAATATAGGGTATTAGTAGGGACTTCTTCTCTACTAGCCACAGAAAAAGCTTCTACTCTTTTGGTGAGGCTAGAGTCAGTCACTCAAGATAATGCTGGGCTTTATACCTGTCCAGCCTATGCTAGGCATTGAGGATGACCTTATGGTATAGCTGCTCCCAAGAGTCCCATTCGATTGACCAATGCTTATTCACGGTGGAAACCCTGTATCTTCAGTGGGTGCAATTTAAAGCATAAGTTACACATTAGATAAAGTTTGTACATGTATTGAGAGATACAGGGGTTGGACAATGAAAGTGAAACACCTGGTTTTAGACCACAATAATTTATTAGTACGGTGTAGGGCCTCCTTTTGCAGCCAATACAGCGTCAGTTCGTCTTGGGAATGACATACACAAGTCCTGCACAGTGGTCAGAGGGATTTGAAGCCATTCGTCTTGCAGGATAGTGGCCAGGTCTCTACGTGATGCTGGTGGAGGAAAACGTTTCCTGACTCGCTCCTCCAAAACACCCCAAAGTGGCTCAATAATATTTAGATCTGGTGACTGTGCAGGCCATGGGAGATGTTCAACTTCACTTTCATGTTCATCAAACCAGTCTTTCACCAGTCTCGCTGTGTGTATTGGTGCATTGTCGTCCTGATACACGGCACCGCCTTCAGGACACAGTGTTTGAACCATTAGATGCACATGGTCTTACTGGTGCAATGTGCAGTTAATGAAGATTGTCCACCAGGCTGCTCCAATTTAGCCATGAAACCTCCCACACTACAATGACAGGTGTTTCACTTTCATTGTCCAACCCCTGTACTGTATGTTTAGAATTTGTGGCCTTCATTTTTGAATGGTCAGCATCACCAGAGGAAGATTATTTTTTGTATATTCAGTTCCTGCCGCTCATAATAGACTGACATTTTTTCTCTCCCTCCTTAATCCATGTAAAAATGCTTTGGATAATTGAAATCTTAATGCAGTCAGTGTGTGTTATGAACAGCAACATCATCAGCAGCAGCAGCAATCAGCAGGATATACTTCAAAAAGTTCTGAAGCATCAAGGTTAATGGTCTGAGAGTCTGTCTATCATGTTACCTGATCTTTCTCAGGGAGTGTGGGTAACAGTGAGTGTATTAAAGAGAGAGAGAGAGAGAGAGAGAGAGAGAGAGAGAGAGAGAGAGAGAGAGAGAAAGCAAAGATTAAATAAGGAATGTGGAAAAATGAGAAGGGTTGCAAACATAAAATTATACCACAGTTAATTCCAATCCCACAATGTCATTGTCTGAGAGGCCTTTTTTTTTTTTGAGAGTGGCGGTATGATAATAGCAATCCGACTGAAGCCCTTTAATATAGGTGTAGCAAAGATGCCAGGTAGGTCTTTCCCCTCAATATGGAACTGGTTCGATCCCCAGTTCACGCAACTCTTTTTTTAAAAACCAACGTAAACAGGTTCCTGAACCCTAACAGTGAGATACTGGCACTGGTGCACTGATCTTTGACCACAGCACACCGGTGCTGATATGTCACATTATAGCACTCCTTCTTGTGTATTATTGCTTAAATTAATCCTTAAAATCAGGTGAGAGCCTCATTAATATATGGGATTTATTTTGTGAAAGTTTGGGAGAAATGTAGCTGAGAATACGCACAAGCGGCTAATACTGCATTTCACTTTAAGTGGCCCATATGCCATGTGCTTTTTTCTTGCCATTGTTAAAGCTTCAGTGTCGTTCCATGCAGCCTAACAGTTTGTTTTGTGTTAGCAGTACTTGTGATGTCACAAAACACAGCACATTTACATATGCCTACAAGTTCAAAATCACATCAGGCATTCAATGAACTCAGGCAGTTAGACGAGACCTTATTTACATATTGTCACTGTGAAGACGGCTCAGCCCATCTCTGAAAGACTAATGTATGTGCTGATATATGAGATTTGGAGCATTCTGTCCTCTTTTCTGTTTTGTTTTTGATGTGTTAATCCTGGCTGTGGGCCAGAGAGTGAGAGACAGTAAAAGAGAGAGAACGAAAGAGGGAGACAGAGAGAGAGAGAGACAGAGAGAGAGAGAGAGAGAGAGAGATTATACAAAACAGCCTGTTTAACTCTGTATGATTTGTGTGGCTATATGTGTTTTGAAGCAGTCTCTCTCTCACTCCCTCTCTGTCTGTCTCCCACTCTCTGGCTATTTTTTAGGGTTTTGTTTACATGGGTTAAATGCTGACTGTGGGTCAGCGTGGTGTAGCTAGCTCAGGCCTTGGGTCTGGGAGACTGTCCTGAGCTTTAAAAGAGCCCAGTGGAGCGTAGTGTCCAATACCATTCAGACTGCTGCCATTACACACAGCCTGGGCTCAAGGCTTATTCACAGGGATTTGTGTGTGTGTGTGTGTGTGTGTGTGTGTGTGCACGTGTTACACTCAGTGTGTGCCATTTGGGTGAATGACATTCTAAATTGTTCATGATTTGTTAGCATGCTGTTTCTTACCTCATTGAGATGGTTGGAAAACACAGTGGAAATGACACCAGTTTGAGGCTTATTCACTTCTCCATTTCTCTGTTTACTCCATGGTTTATTGCCATTTTTGGTAACACTTTTTGGTAACAGCACACAGATTTTATGCAAGTTATTAAATATTTTTTATAAATATTGTTTCTACAAAGTTTTACTTACACAAGATGGAGACTAAGTGATTTGTAGTCTCTGTATGAAGTAGTTTATGCTCCAAAGAGCCATATTTGATGTAGGTTTAGTGCAGAATTTCTAATATATAACACACTCACCAAGTCACTCACACACACATGTTTACACTGTGATTACCTGTTACTGGTATATTACTTTATTATTAAACACAGTGGGTTCAAAATGTGTTAATTAGATGTTAATTCCTTTATTGTTTACTAACAGCTGCTTATTCCATGACTAATAAACAGATAAGAAAATAGGAATATTATTATAGAATTAAAGAAATCTCCCAAGAACTTACACAGTACATATGTGTTAGATGTATTCATTAATGAACTAATATACTAATAATGGGTAATCAATAATGTATTTACAATATAAGTCATAATTAATTCATAACACATTATATTCGGTGTTTCAGCAATTTTAGAGAAATATATTTCTGCATTGAAATAAAACGACAATGATGCCCCTTTAGTGTGTTTTTTTATACTCGTAGGTGTGTGTATTTAGCCCTCTACTCACATGGCATTGGGCCTGATAAGCTTCAGTGGGCTATCTGAGGTCACTGGCCCATGTCTTTATACTCAAGCACTGGCCTCCAGTGGTCTGTCCAAACATTGGACTGATTTTATTTGCAGAATATGAATTACTCCTTAGGAGTAAGGAAGAGATATACAGTTATACCTCCTATAACAAAGAATCATTCCAGACAATGCTGGGGGTCTTACACCCTTTTAGCCTCACTTGGCACTGGGCATGGTGACCTCCAGGGTACCCCATACATTTAATGCTTTTTTGTTGGAGGTGTGTTACTAGCTGTATGTGCACAGATATACTTTATAGGGGACATAGGAAATGCTGTTTACATTCTGAAGCTCCACGTCTTTTAAGGTGAAATGGTGTGTTTGAAAAACGACTGTTGTTTGTAAGTGGAGAAAGTTTAACTTGTTTGTAGGTTTTTATTCACAGTTTGAATGACCACAGAAACTAATTTGTAACTCGAGTTGTTTAGATTTGTAGCACTGTCGCTAATGCAGTTAGCTGTCTCCTGAGTTTGGAGACATTTCCACCTTAAGAGATCCGAAACAGCAAATATAGGTCAGTATTACCCACGTATGGAGCAGGAATAGAGAAATATCCTCATCTTGGTTTGTGTGCTTTTCAGTGTTTGGAGTTCTCTCTGTTGTCTAAAAAAATTTCCCATGCCTCAGAGTGAGAATGAGAAAGCCTAGCATACGAGGCTAAGACAGTTTGTTTTTTTACACATTTACAGACACTGGGACTTCGTAAACACATCAGAAGATAGTGAGGAAACATATACATTTTATAAAAAAATGTTTTTTGATTACAATCATGAACGTCATACAACTGAATTCATTAAATATAAGTGGTGCTTACAAATGTTATGGAGATGTATGAGAGCAATGGTCCAATACAATATTAAATGATGATGTCAGACACAGTGAGATAAACAGCCTTGGATAAGCAGAGGTTGAACACTTTAATATATATATGAAGATGACCTACCAGGTCTCATTGCCCTTCCAGTTGATAATGAAAAAAAAATGGCCTGAGAATGTTCCTGAGCCCTTCAGCTTGTGATAACTGTAATATAACAATGAAAATGATTCTTTCTCCTCGGCTGAACACAGACCGTGGAGTCAAAATGGGAAAAAAGCCAAAGGTTTTAGAAGCTAATAGAGATGGCCTTCTTTGAGAAAAAGGCAGCATGAGCCAAAACCCCACTGCAGCAGCACTCTTTCTCTTTCTGAAGCTGTTAATATCAATGTTCTCTTGGCTTTGGTTCATGATGTAGACAGACCCATGTTATGGCTGTTTTATGGAGAGTCTTTCAGCCCTTTTCTTCCTCTAATACATTAAGGTCTGAGGAATAATGTGCAGCTGTTGGAGGTGGAATGGAATCATGGAAAGAATCACAGAGAGGGTTTGGTATATAGGTATAGAGATGTGGTCTATAGTCAGCATATTTTCTCTTTTTACTATCTGTGGTTAATGCAGACAATCTCTCTTCATTCTGGCCAGTGTCCTTGGGGAGTCTGGTCCTAGACAAATGAACTTCTCATATTTCAAGTTTTTTATTTTACTTTTTACCAGCACTTTCTTCAAGACAGCTTCCTCTTACAGGAGGTCTGTGTTTGTCTGTTTGGTTTTCGTTTTTTTAATAAATATTCAGTCCATGCTGGATATTTCCATTTTCAGATATTTTGCTTTGCTTGTGCACATTTTAGAGTACACTCTGGTGGTATCCTCAAGGGTAAATATTCTTTACCTTTAATTAGGGACCATACTTGTAACCTGTTCTATTATAAATACAGACTTTGGTATGTTTCTCTGGCTTCCGAATCATTTTACATTATTTTTGAAATCAGAATCGGAAATCAGAAATGGCAGATCGTCATGTTTTTGTACAAAGAAGTTAAAGCCTTTTAGTTTACCATAAAATTGTAATTAAAAATTTAAGCATTCTCCTGTTCCTTTGTGATGGTTTGGTAACTGTTGGCACGGTGGTGCAGCAGGTAGTGTGTAGTCACACAGCTCCAGGGACCTGGAGGTTGTGGGTTCAAGTCCCGCTCCGGGTGACTGTCTGTGAGGAGTGTGGTGTGTTCTCTCTGTGTCTGCGTGGGTTTTCTCCGGGTGACTGTCTGTGAGGAGTGTGGTGTGTTCTCTCTGTGTCTGCGTGGGTTTCCTCCGGGTGACTGTCTGTGAGGAGTGTGGTGTGTTCTCTCTGTGTCTGCGTGGGTTTCCTCCGGGTGACTGTCTGTGAGGAGTGTGGTGTGTTCTCTCTGTGTCTGCGTGGGATTCCTCCGGGTGACTGTCTGTGAGGAGTGTGGTGTGTTCTCTCTGTGTCTGCGTGGGATTCCTCTGGGTGACCGGTGCTCCGGTTTCCTCCAATGGTCCAAAAACACATGTTGGTAGGTGGATTGGCGACTCAAAAAGTGTCCATATTTATGAGTGAATGTGTGAGTGTGTGTCGCTCTGTCACCCTCCAGGGTGAGTTCTTTCCTTGTGCCCAGTGATTCCGAGTAGTGATATAATGTGTGAATGTGATTGCAATTATGAATGAGTGCATACTGTGTGTGTGTATGTGTGTTTGTTCACTGAGCCTCTGAATGGCAGAAGCCGTTCCAAAGGAGAGTGTGACAGATAAAACTCCACTCTTACGTAACCTCACAGATCACACAGCCATGGCAGTGCAATAATGAAAGCTTAATCTGTATAGGGCAAAGCCCTAATGTCCTCTCTGCAGCTTACAACACACACACACACACACACACACACACACACACACACACACACACACACACACTCAGTATGCACTCATTCATAATCAAAATCACATGCACACCTTACATGTCATAAAGTTTGTAAACATCCTTTTTAGTGAGTGAATTCAGCTTTTAATATGTACGTTTGTATGATCTGCATCGAAAACCCTGGAACCACAGCACATCAGCTTAATGTCATCATCATCACCATCTGCAATGCCAATCTTGGGCTAGAGGGATACAAAGCCCCCTTAGCATTTGATTTCGCATGCATTCAGGAGTGATACAGCTCCATCAAATACTTTGGGATGGGATCTTTTTAGTTAGACTACACTTCTAAAGGTTTATAAATGGTTTAAATGTATGTTCATTACATGACTATTAATTAGTTTATAAACACGTGAATGTCATTAAAAATAATTTGTAACAGAGATAGGAAGTGTGATCAAGGGGAAAAATATGCTCAGACCTGAGAATTTCACATGTTAAGGTACACCACATTATTATTAATGTATAAAACACACTCTGCTGGTGGGTAACTCATTAAAGGGTTAAACTTATTAACAAATATGTGATGAAGCTAACAGGCTTCATGCTGACTGATGGGAAAGACAAAGTAAGGTCAGTATCTCGCAAGATCTGGGGTTTAAATGTCGCTGAGTATGGCTGCCCACCGCTCTGTGTGTGTGTGTGTGTGTATTCACAGCCCCTAGTGCATTAGTGTGTGTGTGTGTGTGTGTGTGTGTGTGTGTGTGTGTGTGTATTCACTCTAACAGATGTGTTAAATGCAGAAGACACATTGTGATGTATGTTGTACAATGACAATTAATTACACATTCGCATACATTTTTTTTAACACCGTAGGTGGATTTGGGTTCACTATTTGGCAAACAAAATTTCACTATTGCCATTTGTATATTATTAATTACTACTAATATATAAACAGGCGGCACGGTGGCGCAGCAGGTAGTGTCGCAGTCACACAGCTCCAGGGGCCTGGAGGTTGTGGGTTCGATTCCTGCTCCGGGTGACTGTCTGTGAGGAGTGTGGTGTGTTCTCCCTGTGTCTGCGTGGGTTTCCTCCGGGTGACTGTCTGTGAGGAGTGTGGTGTGTTCTCCCTGTGTCTGCGTGGGTTTCCTCCGGGTGCTCCGGTTTCCTCCCACAGTCCAAAAACACACGTTGGTAGGTGGATTGGCGACTCAAAAGTGTTTGTGTGTGTGTGTGTGTGTGTAGGTGTGTGTGTGTGTCTGTGTTGCCCTGTGAAGGACTGGCGTCCCCTCCAGGGTGTATTCCTGCCGTGTGGCCAATGATTCCAGGTAGGCTCTGGACCCACCGCGACCCTGAACTGGATAAGGCTTACAGACAATGAATGAATGAATAATGTATAAACAATTATTAACTATTAATAAATGATTTTTAAAACATTTTTATGTGTAGTCTTATTTTTAAGTGGTACTGTGAATATAGTAAAATGCCCTTAAAATCCTCACAAGCAATGTCCCAACATCTAGTGTAGACTTCCCAAAAGAGCAGAAGCTATTACTTTAGCAAAGTACAAAGAAAGGGTTAATTCTTCATTTCAGAAGAAATGCAGAATGAACAGGTGTCAGAAACATTAAAGTATTATTTCTTTACTGTTGATGTGTGCCACCATAGAAGGGCATTTTGGTTCGTCTGAAGAATCTGATACTCGTTTGAATGTGTTTGTCCATGTCACATTTCCCCATTCCACTAGGTTTGTTTATTTTTTAGTATAGTTTCAGTTTGCTTGGCTTTCTCCTCACTGCTGTGGTATTATTATTTCTTTCTCTGACATCTAGAGTTGGCGTCTTTTCCCCTCACTGCTATCGAGTCACTTTAAATGGTCTCCATGTCCCCTTTCTCTCCTGCCTCTCTCTGACAGTCTGCTTTACCTTGTTTCTTGCTCCTACACCATTTTTGAACAGGATTCAGTCCAAATGTGCTCCTTGTCTCAACAGATTTACAGTGCAGAAAAGAGGGAGAGAGAGAGAGAGAGAGAGAGAGAGAGAGAGTTACCTTGTGAAACCTTTCTGGTGACTTTTTACATTTTTTTAGTTTCTCAGTTTTCTGCTCCTCTCTCTCTTCCCATCTGTATCTCCACAAATTTCTCTCAAAAATGATCCAAAACCAACAACAAACTGCAGACTGAATAAAACCCCACATTCCTAATTATGTCCTCTTTGAACATCAGATCATTATGTAGCTTCTGAATGAGATCTCTCATTCGCTGTCTATCCAAAAGTTTATGCCACTTTGATGCGGTAACTGTCTGTATTCTGCTGAAAAGGCTTTCTTCTGAGAAGGTTTTTGATGATCCAACTTCATACAGTGTTTGTAATGTAAAGAGATTAATGTACAGCAAGAATGCTAGCAAGGTAGCCGTAAATTATACACTGTGTACTAACCGTAGACATCAGAATATTCCCTCACAGCTGTTGGAAATATTTTGTAAAATTTATTTCCTTGAGACATGATGAGTTTTTTTTCAGGAGACCTGAAGCTACGGTATTTTGTCTGATATCTGAATCCTGAGGCTTTGCTTTGAAGATGCTCTAACGTGTGCGCTATTCTGCTTTTTGCTAAGCTATGATAACCGCATGCTGCAGTGAGCATGTTCCCCCGGCTCTTTCTTCCTGACTTGGGAACCTTGTTGAGGCAGAAGGTATTATGTGGTCTATTGACCTTCAAGGCTATGTCGCATATGATCACGTTTGGGTAAAGTGAGGGGTTGAACTGTCAAATGATTTGGTGATCAATTGGATCAGAACAGGGAAAACTCCCAGACTGACCTGGTAGCCCAAACAAATAATGAGGGTTTGCTTAGAAATGTTGATAGAGGAATCTGTCCAGAGTGATTTCAACTCTCATCTCTGAAAGTAGGTTTAACCAGTTCTGGAGGAGGCAGGGGACATGGAGTCAGAATGGACCCTGTTGCAGACCTTCATTGTGGAAATGGCTGTAGTCAAAGCAGCAACCCAAGAACCCAGTGGTGGAAACAAGTGGTGAGGGAAGCTGTCATGTAGGATGAGTTTAAAAAAAGTGGCTGGCTTGGGTAATTCGTGACTCAGCAGATACATGCCAGCAGGCCATGGATAATGATTTACAGGTGGCCTCAAAAAAAGGTTCTGGAAGACACTGACAGCTCAAACATGCCGACTGTGGAGTCCAGATGTGTCTGTAGTGTCAGATTCCATTCCATTGGTCAAAGTCACTTGGGTAGTTGGAAAGTTCCTCATTGGCAAGGCCGCTTTTGCAAGGGCATCTGGATTTTTTTTTTTAATAGTGGACTGGAGAGTGTGTGCCAATTATCATGGCATCACATTTCTTTGTCTATGCCCAGGTTCTAGAAAGGAGAATACATCTTTAAGTCAAACCTCAGATTCAGGAGGAAAACTGCTGGCTTCACCCTGACCTTGGAACAGTGGATCACCACTGTCACACAGATGACTGAGGAGTCATGGGAGTTTACCAGTCCACACGTAATGAGTTTTGTAGACTTGGAGAAAGCATATATGGCTGTGTTCCCCACGACATTCTGTGGGGGCTGCTCTAGTTGTATGAGTATGGGGTTGCTGAGGCGAGCCATTCTGTCCTTGTACTCTTAGAGTGTGAGTTGTGTTCACATCCTACGTAGTCAGCCTTGTTAAGTGTAGTCACCGGACTCTGTCAGGGTTGTGCCTTGTCTCCACTCCTGGTGGCAAATCATAGTCTTTAACATAATGGCTTCCATTACGGGGTTCAGATGGTGTGCTATTGGCAGATGTTGTTATTTTTCTGGCTTCTAAGTATTGAGGCCTCCATGTGAAGTGGTCAGTATGCAGATAACCACCTGCAAGTCAGAGGCCATGGTTATCTTCTGGAAAAAGATAGCATGCTTCCTTCAATGGAGGGGTGAGTACCTGCCCCAAGTAAAGCAGTTCAAGTACTTTGGGGTGTTGTTCAGGAGTGATGGGAGGAGGGATGTGTCTGTAGTATTGCTACCACTGTACCGGACCATAGTAGTAAAGAGGGAGCTGAGATATAAATCAAACATCTCAGCTTCTTTGCTTGCCCTGTTGTCACCACGGCTCTAAAAAGGATTAAGCAGAACTTAACACGATTATGATTTATGAATTACGTTGTATTACTGAATGCCTTTCTGTTTTCTTGCGATAAGAAATGTAATAGATTCTTTGTGATGTGTTAGGATGACCTGACATCATCACGTACACTAGGTTTAAGGCAGGTGTAAAGGAAAGTCAACATTCTTTAAAGGTGAGAAAGGGGAGAAACAAGAATGTGAATTTAAAAGATTAATTTCTGTCAGATTCAGAGTAATATTCCATGCATGAAGCCTGTCTGGGAATCTCTAGAAATCTACACTGTGCATAATTTCTCTTACTTTTCCCTTTCTCTAGCTCTGTATATTTCTCTCCTGTCTACCAAATTTCCATCTTTTTCTCTGTATTAATAAGTACATAATTAATATTACGATGTAGTGCGGGCAGTTCAACCATTTAAAGGTTGACTATGTAATATTTGTACTTTAAAATTAGAGATTCAATATCATTTTGCTCCTTCATTGACCTGTTATAGGGAGAAAAGAGCCTTGCTACTTCGGGCTCAGCACTGCGTATAAATGTATTGTGTTTATTATTATTAATAATAATAAATAATGCTGCAAATTACACTGTCCGGCTCCACTGAATGATAACTCTCTCTCTCTCTCTCTCTCTCTCTCTCTCTCTCTCTCTCTCTCCCCCCCATCTTCTTCTTCTTCTCTCAGGTTATATCCTAAGTCTGGTTCTGTTGACCCTTCCTCGGCAGCGTTTGGTGCAGCTGTATCTCTATGTCCTCACTGCTCTGCTTCTCTTCGCTGGACATCAGATCTCTAGGTGAACCTCATATACAATTACTCTCCATAATGGCAAGAATAAAACCTCTTATCCTAATAGTGTGTCCCAGGTTTGTGATCACAGAAACTATGTGTGCATTTCAAATTCCGCCCACACACATACGACGAAAATGAAACGCTGATCCAATTGATCAACCAACACTGAGTGCTGCTTGGTTTCTGCCTCATGGACTTTTCAAGTTTTCTAGGGAGGAATGACATGAAATGCATAAAAACTGCATTTTCTGTTTTGCACAGTGATTTACCTCAGTGTCTCCCCCTTAATACATAGTGCACATCTATGTATTGGGATTTGGCCTCACCTTTGTGGCGTCATGGAAACCATTCTCACTGACCATTTACAGTTTCAAAAAAGGAGAACTACACACTTAAAAATGATGGGTCTACATTTTTGGTGCCATATAGAACCATTTTTAATAGAACCCTTTTAATAAAGGTGCTATATAGAAACATCTATATCACATACATTAATCTGAAGAACTCATTTCTGATGCAAAGAACCCTTTAATCATACAAACGTTTCTTCAAGTGTTCAGGGTATTTTAGTAAATAGTTCTATAAAGAACCCTGAACACTTGAAGAACCTTTTGTATTATTAAAGTGTTCCTTGCATCAGAAAGTGGTTCTTCAAATTGATGGAAAATTCACGATAGATGGTTCTATATGGCACTAAAAAGGTTCTACTAGGTCTCTTTTAGTGCTATATAGAACCATTTTTTAAAAGGTGCTATATAGAATCATCTATAGCACATTATCCGTAAATTTGAAGAACAATTTCCTTTACTAAAGAGCTCTTGTAGAACCATAATTTCAAAGTGTGTGCTAGAGACTGGTGTGCTAACTTTTTTCCATCAGATGCTATGGCAAGAATGCTAACATGGCTAACATTTTTTTACGAACGATTTTAACATTCATTTTCTCCTTATTTTTTTACACAGTACGATCTTTTACCCCCCCGACGTACAGAGGAGGTCATTTTCAGTGATTCTGGGTGTTGTAAAACTATCTAGAGTGCAGGGAGAGGAGCTGTGTAGATAAATTTACCTGTATTTCACATTCGTTTACTTTACTGCTGCGCTCTGAAACTAGAAAATCTGTTCCCAGTACGCTGCCCACCCCAAAAACATTACAACCCATGAATACCTCTGTAGTCCATTATTGGCATTAGTTATGGTGAACACCATCTCATGTACAGCTGCCCCAGAGACTCCAATTCCATATCATGGTTTAGTATTGAGATTATACAGGCTGTGTTTTGATGTCCACAATGGGTGCACCTTATATTTCTCATGATATAGATAAATTGTATATGGACAGTATATTGTGTAGAAGTATTATTAGGAACTGTTAAATTGTTATTATTTAAATAAAAGCTTGATTCATGGAGAATGTGGAGAATGTGGAGAGAGAGAGAGAGAGAGAGAGAGAGAGAGAGAGAGAGAAGAGCCTTTATTCTCTCTCTCTCCGACACTGGAATGAAGTGTGTGATTATGGAGTGGTGTTTCCCTCCTGACAGGTGGCTGTTTAATGTCAGATTAAGAGAGAGCTTTTACCACTCGCTGTAATATATACATCTGTGTGTGTGTGTGTGTGTGTGTGTGTGTGTGTGAGTGTGTAGCTAGAGGCAGCAGACACTCAAATTAAGATCATCCGAGTGTGACAGAGCCATTACACTCACTTCGTAACTTACTCCTCTTCTCTGTTCCTGCTGCTCAGAGCACAGATAACTCAGACTTACTTTGTGTGTGTGTGTGTGTGTGTGTGTGCGTGCATGTATTCATGAATGCATGCAAATATTTGCTACATTTTTCACAGGAAACGGATCTTCAAATAAAAACTATAAAAACAGATATCTGCTGAGTTTCACAGATGTCCAATATATTGACAATTAGTGAATTCATGGAGGATAAATCTTCAGTAATTCATATTCACATGGGTTCCTGTGCATGTCTGAAAGGGTCTGTACAGAGGCCCGTCCCCAGCATCGGGCTGTGGATCAGTGGCACTTGGTGCACCATTGATGAACTGTTGGATGAACTGAAGTGGAGTTTGTTATCCACTCGTCCAACATCAGTACCTGACATCACTATATTGTGTTGAGAATGCTGTTTGCAATAAAATCCTCAAAGAAATACATCTATTCTAATATCTAGTGCAGATATGTTACTCACCGTGACCCTGAAATGGATTCAGTGGCAAAGACAATGATGATGATGAGATGTGTTACTCATAAGTATTGTTACTTGAAATATGCCTTACACATTATAACACTAGGAACTACTATGACCGCTGTTTTATACATATGCCCATGGACTTGCCAATGCTCCCTTTGTATTAGGTTGACTTTAACTCCTTTATATTCTACCTCTGGAAATCCAGGGAATTGTGCTGAGGTTTGCCCTGCGGTCCCACTATTAGCTGGAGATAAGCTCAGCTGATGCTTAAATAAGAGATCTTTTTGTTTTTTGAGGAATGCTGTCAGCAGAAATCTCGTCTTGGAATCAGATGACAGCAGGAGCTGTGATGATCTTGTTTTGTCCTGTCTTTATCCTGTGTGCTGGGTTCTATCACAGAGGTGTTCAGTATCACGTTGTTTGTGGCAGTGTTAACTGTGTATATCTTCTCTGTTTCAGGGACTATGTCCAGGGGGAGCTGGAGTCAGGCTATGAAGGCCCACTTTACCTCGAGCCTCTGTCCATGAACCGCTTCACCACAGCACTCATCTGTAAGCCCTTACATTCAGTTATATCTCAACAAAGTCACACAAAAAATGAGAAATGAGAAATTGATACAACACAGTAGAGTTAGTGGTGTCTCCAAATAATGCATTTTTCATGCCTTGTGTTAATTTATTTTCATTCAGAGAGGACTGTGAATGTTAAAAGTGATAGAAACTCTTTTATATTGTTTTTATTATATAGAAGTTCAACAATAAAAACTGCACAAAGGGTCAGAGTAAGGAAATTGTTCACTAGAGACAGTGATGTTGAAAATCACTCTCCCATTCTGACAAGTTGACATTCAGGCATAAGGACGTTTTGACAGTGAATGACCCTATTTGACACTGCCAATATCCCCCCCCCACACACACACACACACACACCTCACTGCAGGGAAATGGTCTGTTCAAGATTTGTGTGGAATTCGATGTAGAACTCATTTGTAGCAGCAAGGCATTATTCAAAATATTGAAGAATTTGACAGAACAAGTGAGAAGCTTTATCCTTTGTGGATGTTTGATTTATTCATGCCAGAGATGTTGTACATATAGATCCTCCTTCAAAATCTATCTTACCAAAGCTGTTCAATGTCTTTGTCTCATTTGGAAACAAGTGAAATGAGGATCCCAAGTGGTGCAGGGGTCTGTGCATATGTCTAAATTCATTTACAAGAATAACGGTACCTCTACATTTGAGTTTAGCTTATTGCTAGGCTATTGTCATGAATAATGTTGGTTATTTAGCTAGATACTGTCATAACAGTCAGTCATAACGGTGTTTTACCGCGGCGTTGTTCAGCTGTTGTCCACCAGTGACGTCACGGTCGCGTTCAAGAATTTCAGTAGCGAGCTCGGGTTTTTCCGTCATTTTAATAAAATTGTCAGTTTTAAAGCAAATTACGCAGCTATTTTCATTTTAATTCATACTTTTATATGTCAGTAACTACAATAATGTGAAATATTCACAGAGGTCCAATAAGTGGTGCTTAGCCTTTAAAAATAACATTCAGTTATTTATAAAAACTGTTTGTGAACACACCATTACTTTGTTATGAAAAAAAAATGCAGCAGTTTGGATGCAGGCATTCTTAATGCGAGATAATGCTGTGTCAAGCAGATACACTGGGCTGGGTTTACTTGAAGTGTGCACTATGTAACAGTACTATCCACTTGACCTGATTTAGGTTTATGTGGATAAATGCTATCAAATTTTTCATAGCAGTGTTCCACTGTGTCTGTTGTAAGGGCTGGAGGGTAGAAGTTCGTACAGCAGCATTTCAGAGCTTCCCATTACTAAAGCACTTATCTGGAAATCACCTCCCATTTTCTCTAAACAGTCTCACACCTCAAAATATATTCACAAAACTGACCATTTCGCAAAAACCAACAGTTGACTCAAAACCCACAGTGAAAACAGACCCCAAGTGTATAATTTGTGCTAAAATGATCCTCTGAATTGTGTTTTGCTTTGTATGACACATGAGCTAAGACGGACATTACAGATCCTTTCGAAATCTATATTGTCTTAATTATGCTTTTGAATTTCCCGCATTACACTGATGTACCATATCAACAATTAGTCTCCTACTCTTCTCAATCCCCCCTCACATATTTGTCAGTTCTGTGTGTAGAGATCATTTTACAGTGTTAGACGTTTACATGAATGGAAATTTTCCTTAACATTTAATCTTATCCCCTGTCCAGACTATTGGTGGATCAGTTCACTGAGCAATTCCCCTGTGTGCTTTTACTCCACTGTAGTGTCAACAATCACAAAGTACTGCACCTGTTTCCTTTTGTGAATGTGGAGGCCGATGTGAATCTGCTCAGAGGTTCCTTCGTTCCTCACAATCGTTCCAATTACTGACTGGACATGTGTGCACAGTTTTGACCTGTAGTGTGTTAACGATGACATCAGTGTGTTAGTTGTGTGTATGTGGCCGGTGTGTGCCAGACGGTGCAGAATGGTTTTGTAAGTGAAAGAGCGAGGAGTTTCGTTTCCTCCGGGTGCTCCAGTTTCCTCCCATGGTCCAAAAACACATGTTGGTAGGTGGATTGGCACCTGAGAAGTGTCTATAAGTGTGACGGAATGTGTGGTTGTGTGTCGCCCTTCAAAGGACAGGCGCCCACTAGGGTGTGTTACCACCTAGTGACTCTGGGAAGGCTCTGGACCTACTGCAGCACTGAACTGGATAAGCAGTTACAGACAATGAATGAATGAATGAACATGGCCTTAAACATTTCCTCAAATAGTTATTGAAATTGTCGTAATTATTATTTTTTTTTTTTTTTATCGTGCAGGTCAGTTGGTGGTGTGTACTCTGTGCTCCTGTGTGATGCAGACCAAGCGGATCTGGCTCTTTTCTGCTCATTTGCTTCCCCTGGTGGCCCGGCTGTGCCTTGTCCCACTGGAGACCATTGTGTTCGTGAACCGCTTCGCCATGATCTTCACTGGACTCGAGGTCATCTACTTCCTGGCCTCCAACCTGCTGGTGCCCTTTAATCTGGCCAAAACAGCGTATAGAGAACTGGCACAGGTAAAGCAGCACAAACACACAGTAAACATGAACTCTTATCTACTGACGACACCGTAAACCTAGTCCGTATATCTAATATTTTTATAATTACACGTATTAAAAGACTAGATAATAATCGTGTGTCTTACACAAATGGCAGATCATTTTGCTCACTTCAAAAATATGTTGAATTATTTAAAAAAATCACTAATATTAGGGATGTAATTTACATTTAAATGCCACTTAATTAATCATTGTTTGCTGTGCACCAACATGTTCCTCAAACTGAACAAACCAGGAAATGAACTCAACCACATACACCCATCTTCACAAAATGAGTAGACACTAGGTTCAAATTTCCTTCATGGAATTGTGGACACACGCTAAAGCTGTTGGCTAATAATGTATTTTCCAGTCCCACTCCTGGAAAACCCCTTTATATTTTGGTGGGTTTTTTCCTTTTGTTTGTTTGTTTTTTATCACAGGTCACGTGATCAGTTTCTAGGTTAATTTCCTGAGTTTAATTAGTTTTCAATTGAAAAAGCAATCAGTTGGACTCTCCAGGACTGGACTTGGGAAACACTGGAATTTTGGGAAAATGTGCATGACTGGGCCTGTGAGAATCTCCGTATTTATACCGAGTGGGCACCTGTGAAGTTGCCTAATGTTAGGTGTGCAAAGGGCTTTTTGTGTAACAAATTACTTTGTCCTTTTTTTTTTGTCATTTTACATATTCAACTGTAGTTTGAAAACGGCAAGTGAGAAGAATTTATTCATCAGTTCATGTGTTTTATGTTCCATCGAGGAAAAAGCACCGCAAAAGCATGTGCATTGATTCAGTCTGTTCTTGGGGATAATGTTGTATCCAAAAGGGTGTGTGAGTTCTGGTTTAGATTATTTAATAATTAGTGATTTCAGTGTTAGCATGGCGTATTAATACTTAATTTTTACATTTTATTTAATGACAGTTGTCATATTTAATACTATTCAATTTATCTTTAAAATGACGAAAGGGCAGGAGGATGTTTGCTTTTTGAATCACATTTCTGAATTACACAAAAAACGCTTTAAAGCTTATTTGTGAACCTAATATATCTGCCTCAAACCACTCGATGAAATTTATAAAATGTTCTGCTTGTTGTGATGTAAACATATGGTTCTGAAAGCCAGTGGCTATAGAAGTGAAGAAAGCTATAGAATAGTTGCAATTACCTGAAATAACTATAGGAATTTATTCAATAATCATGTTAATATTTCATGTTACACGACGTGGATCATTTATGATTTATGTCTCTCAGATTCACCAGGCTTTTACACTTGGACAACTCTGTATTAGTGTTGTCACTCTTCCTGCCTAAATATCTCAATACCAATACTGAAACGATACCAAAACCCTAAAACATCAGAAATAATGTACGTTCTTTAAAGCCAGGGGCGGTCGGCAAAAACACTGGTTACGTGTGACACCACACGTGACGTTTCTCCAATTCTGGGTCCAACCGCGTCTTCCACTAATAGATTCATAAGAGTTGTTTACTGTTTGAATGAAGCTGAATGCCTCATTCAATTATGTGATCTCAGTTCAGAAAAAGGAAAAAATTCAATGTAAGAGGAAGCAAACGTGTCCTTGGCAGCACTTTTAGCACATTAGCAGCTCATTCTGACCGACTGTGCTGCTCCGTCTCTGGAGCAACGAGCTAGTCTCTGGGAGCAGAGAATCTTCGGAGAGAGACCTCTCTCCCGCTCACGGTCAGTCCCGGTGTTCTAATGGGTTGTGCTACCGGCGATTCTCTTCTATAAAAAGTACTTAAGGTTTGTGCAGAAAGTCGCTGGTGCTAGTCTGGTTTTTTGTTTTTAAATAACTCGCTAGAAAGTCTGAAAAATCGCTAAAACTATAGCGCTGTGGACGTACACTGCCCCCCTGTGGCACTCGTTGGAAATGTCGCTCTTATTTTAAAACAATCGGTGAGGAAACAAAGCACTGTGGGCAAACACTGCCCCCCTGTGGCACTCGTTAGAAATACCTCTTTCTTAAAGTACTGGTACTCATTATTATATAGGGTTATTGTACCGTTTTTAATGACGAAGTATTGAGGTACTTTTCTAGTATCGGTATACCGTGCAACACTACTCTGAGGCGTATTAGCTCTTATTGAGGCATTAATATTTGGAATGCTGTTTTTATGTTTCTAGGTGATGGAGGTGTATAAGCTGTTACTGGAGCATTAATATTTAGGCTGCTGTGTCCATGTCTCCAGGTGGTGGAGGTGTATGGACTGTTGGCGTTAGGCATGTCTCTGTGGAACCAGCTGGTTTTGCCTGTGCTCTTCATGTGCTTCTGGCTGGTTTTGTTCGCTCTGCAAATATACACCTACTTCAGCACCAGAGACCAGCCTACATCGAGAGAAAGGCTCCTCTTCCTCTTCCTCACTAGGTGAGTGTAGAACAGAGAGTCAGCTGTGAATATTTGTAGATGTTAAATGGAGATCTTTGGCATCACTGAAATTAAACATTTAAAACTGTATGTTAAATTTAACGCTGCCAAGTGTGAGCTATGTGGGTGTAACCCCCATGCATTGGGTTTTGTGTGTGTGTGTGTGTGTGTGTGTGCCTGTTGCAGTATTGCTGAGTGCTGCAGTACTCCGTACTCCCTGCTGGGCCTGGTCTTCACCGTGTCCTTTGTGGCTCTCGGAGTGTTAACCCTTTGCAAGTTCTACCTGCAGGGCTACAGAGCTTTTATGAATGATAACACCATGCACAGGTAAAACACACTCAGTCACTACACACTCTTTTTCTCTCTAATCTGAATACTCAGTTACTCAAATATACTCAAGAATATTCGGATATTAGCTTGTAATATGTACTACTAAACAGTGGTCTGAAATAAATTAATTATATATTATGTGCAACACAGCTTAGTCTTGATAAAGTGGGTCACCCACCCTAAGCCTTAATTAAAACAGTTAATGCTCCAAAGAAAGAATCACCTACATTGGGGTGACTTTGGTACAGAATCTCTGACATATCCAAGCCCCTCACTCTTTGTATAATAAGTGTTTTACAGCTGTTATTTTTGGAAAATAGTTTTTAAAAGTCTAACTTTTTGTAACAAAATACTAAATATCACTTGGTTTTCTAATTTTTTTAATTTATTTAATTTTTTATTTTATTTTGTAAACTTACATTTACAGTTATTTATTATTGTAATATACTGTCGCCACCTACTGGACACTCTGAACTGCAGCCAAAAAAAAACAAGAAAATAGTGCTATTTTTCAGATGGTATTTATAGATCACTTACTGCACACCTCAACATTTTAACGTTTGTAGACTTTCCTTAATATTTTTTTAATGAACAAACACACAGGACTAGAGCATAGGTTTTGCTCATTCGTTGTGTCTCCTTGTGTCTGTGTCTTTCTCTCTCTCTCTCTCTCTCACACACACACACACACACATACACACACACACACACACACACACACACACAGGGGAATGACAGAAGGAATAACTCTGCTGATCTTGGCAGTTCAAACTGGCCTTATTGAGTTGCAGGTGATCCACAGGGCCTTCCTCCTCAGCATCATTCTCTTTATTGTGGTGGCATCTATCCTTCAGTCCATGCTGGAGATCGCTGACCCCATAGTGCTGGCACTGGGGGCCTCCAGGGACAAGTAAGTACAAATTAGTTTACTCTGTTACCGCCCTGATTCAGTTTCTGACGTAGATGTTAAGCAGTACACTGTTAATACAGTGCTACATCCCAAATGTACACTGCAACAAATAACACTTCAAATCTACTTCATTGCTTTACATCAAAGTGTTGCATGAAATTAAATAATCTATAAAGTTGGGACATTGTGTAAAACATAAAAAAAACAGTACAATGATGCAAAGCAAATCCTTTTCAACCTTTATTCAACTTAATACACTTCAAAGACAGGTTCAATGTCTACAGGTGAAGAGGTTAATTGGAAACGGGTGAGTGTCATGATTGGGTGTAAAAGGAGCATCCCCAAAGGGCTCAGTCATTCACAAGCAAGGATTCTCCACCATGCAAAGCAAAAGCCATATATCAACAACACCCAGAAACGCAGCCGGCTTCTCTAGGCCTGAGCTCATCGGAGACTGACTGACGCAAAGTGGCAAAGTGCCCTGTGTTTTGATGAGTCCACATTTCAAATTGTTTTTGGAAATCATGTCCCCCGCGCCAAAGAGGAAAAGGACTGTCCGGATTAGGGCCCATGGCGTGGGTAACTTACACATCTGTGAAAGAACCATTAATGCTGAAAGGTACAAACAGGTTTTGGAGCAACATTTGCTGCCATCCAAGCAACGTCTTTTTCAGGGACATCCCTGCTTATTTCAGCAAGACAATGCCAAGCCACATTCTGCACGTGTTACAACAGCGTGGCTTCGTAGTAAAAGAGTACTAGACTGGCCTGCCTGCAGTCCAGACCTGTCTCCCATAGAAAACGTGTGGTGCATTATGAAGCGCAAAATACAACAACGGAGACCCCAGACTGTTGTACATCAAGCAAGAATGGGAAAGGATTCCATTTACAAAGCTTCAGCAATTAGTGTCCTCAGTTCCCAAATGCTTACTGAGTGTTGTTAAAAGGAAAGGTGATGTAACACAGTGGTAAACATTGTCCCAACTGTTTTGGAACGTGCTGCAGGCTTCAAATTCAAAATGAGTGAATATTTGCAAAAAAAAAACAAAAAAAAAAAAATAGTTTATCTGTTTGAACATTACAAATCTTGTCTTTGTAGTGTATTCAACTGAATATAGATTGAAAAGGATTTGCAAATCATCGTATTCTCTTTTTATTTATGTTGTACACAATGCCCCAACTTCATTGGAATTGTGGTTGTACATCCATAGATATAATCCTTAGAGTAACATGTATTGTAGAGCTGGGCATCATTTCTCCTGATTGTCTTTGCTCTTCTCTTCCCGTGTGTTTGCAGGAGTTTATGGAAGCATTTCCGTGCTGTGAGTCTGTGTGTGTTTCTGCTGGTGTTTCCAGCGTACATGTCCTATATGATCTGCCAGTTCTTCCATATGGACTTCTGGCTCCTCATCATTATCTCCTCCAGCATACTCACTTCTCTACAGGTTATTATATGATTTAGAATATTGCTTAGCAACCATTTCTGTCATTCTGAGGGTTTTTTTGAGTGGTTCTGGCTTTGAGGAAGGGTCTCCTTCAGAGTAGTACATCAGTACTCTCCAGAATAGTACTGTATTGAATCATCTGAACCTCTCTCTCTCTCTCTCTCATACACCCCACCTTTTCTGGTCCCAGGTGTTGGGCACTCTCCTGATCTACGTGCTGTTTATGGTGGAGGAGTTGCGGAAAGCTCCAGTGGAGAACATGGACGATGTGATTTACTACGTGAACGGGACCTACAGGCTGCTGGAGTTCCTGGTGGCCGTGTGTGTGGTGGCGTACGGAGTGTCCGAGACAGTGTTTGGAGAGTGGACAGTGATGGGCTCCACCATCGTGTTAGTCCACTCGTATTATAACGTGTGGCTCAGGGCTCAGCTAGGCTGGCAGAGCTTCCTCCTGCGACGGGACGCTGTCAATAAAATCAAGAGCCTCCCCACCGCTTCACTCCAGCAGCTTCAGCTCCATAACGATATCTGCTCCATCTGCTACCAGGTCACTGACCTCAGTGTCATAAATTATACATTATTGAATGCAATCATCTTATATCTAGACATTGTCAAATATTTCTCATTAGGGGATAGTCATAAGACAATGATAAGAGTTTCCTCATATTAAATATATAGGGATACAGTGTACTTTTGAGGGAACCTTGAATTTTGGACCTGGAAAAGCCAAAATGTATCTGTACTTCCTGGTTTTTTTTTAATCTCATCTTTTCTCTCTCTCTCTGTAGAATATGACCTCAGCGGTGATCACACCTTGCAGTCACTTCTTCCACGCCGGCTGCTTGAAGAAGTGGCTATACGTCCAGGAGACATGTCCACTGTGCCACAACCAGCTCAAAGGCTCCTCTCAATCTGGACCTGGAACTCCTGAGGGTCCTGCTCGTCCAGACGGAGTCTTGGACGCTGCTCCACTGCCTGGAGACTGTCAACAGGACCAAATACAAACATCACAAATGTCTACGCAGGTCTCAGACTCTGAGATCCCGGCAGAGGATGAGGAGGAGGGTGGAGAAGAGGAGAATCTCAGTGGTCCTTTAACCGAATAATCCCTATCCTTCTTCACTGCAACAAATAGTCTCGACAAGTGACATCATCTTACGGGCGTTCAATACACCTAATATCCCTAATTCTGAAATGTGCCAATACAGTAAATAATATCACTTGATAAACTTAATTAAACTATAATTAAATCAACTGTAACGTGCAAGTCACACGACAAGAAACACGTGTTTACGTGCCTTGATTACACTTTATATTCCATGGTTTTAGAATATCTGACAATTCCAGACCTCTGTATCTGTACAGTTTCCTTTCAAAACATGAAGGAAAATGATTGATTGCTCCTTTTAAAAGAGGGTTTTAATAATAGAAAGCACTTCAGCAAAATTCTTACAGCAATATCAGAGAGAATTATTAGGTGTATCGACTAGATTTATGATGTCACTTGGTGAGACATATTTTTATGTGGTCTTGTCCGTCAGATCAGAACTGAGCCACATCACATGCACCTTCACAATGAAAGTGAATATGTCTGATTATAAGCTCCAGTGCACTGCAAGAAGTGGTCTTCTTAAGTGAAAAAGCAAATGTCTACACAATATATATAATCTACGTTTTTTCTTTTAACAACTTTTAAGTAATGTTATATGAATCTTACTTGTTTTAAGCATTATATCTTAAAGAGCGTCACATTATATTTATATTTATATTTGGGCGGCACAGTGTTGCAGCAGGTGGCGTCTCTGTCACAAGGGTCCTGGAGGTTGTGGGTTCAAGTCCCGCTGCGGGTGACTGTCTGTGAGGAGTGTGGTGTGTTCTCCCTGTGTCTGCGTGGGTTTCCTCCGGGTGACTGTCTGTGAGGAGTGTGGTGTGTTCTCCCTGTGTCTGTGTGGGTTTCCTCTGGGTGACTGTCTGTGAGGAGTAGGTTGTGTTCTCCCTGTGTCTGTGTGGGTTTCCTCAGGGTGACTGTCTGTGAGGAGTGTGGTGTGTTCTCTCTGTGTCTGTGTGGGTTTCCCCCGGGTGACTGACTGTGAGGAGTGTGGTGTGTTCTCTCTGTGTCTGTGTGGGTTTCCCCCGGGTGACTGTCTGTGAGGAGTGTGGTGTGTTCTCTCTGTGTCTGCGTGGGTTTCCTCCGGGTGACTGTCTGTGAGGAGTGTGGTGTGTTCTCCCTGTGTCTGCGTGGGTTTCCTCCGGGTGACTGTCTGTGAGGAGTGTGGTGTGTTCTCTCTGTGTCTGTGTGGGTTTCCCCCGGGTGACTGTCTGTGAGGAGTGTGGTGTGTTCTCTCTGTGTCTGCGTGGGTTTCCTCCGGGTGACTGTCTGTGAGGAGTGTGGTGTGTTCTCCCTGTGTCTGCGTGGGTTTCCTCCGGGTGACTGTCTGTGAGGAGTGTGGTGTGTTCTCCCTGTGTCTGCGTGGGTTTCCTCCGGGTGACTGTCTGTGAGGAGTGTGGTGTGTTCTCCCTGTGTCTGTGTGGGTTTCCTCTGGGTGACTGTCTGTGAGGAGTAGGTTGTGTTCTCCCTGTGTCTGTGTGGGTTTCCTCCGGGTGACTGTCTGTGAGGAGTGTGGTGTGTTCTCCCTGTGTCTGCGTGGGTTTCCCCCGGGTGACTGTCTGTGAGGAGTGTGGTGTGTTCTCCCTGTGTCTGCGTGGGTTTCCCCCGGGTGACTGTCTGTGAGGAGTGTGGTGTGTTCTTCCTGTGTCTGCGTGGGTTTCCTCTGGGTGACCGACTGTGAGGAGTGTGGTGTGTTCTCTCTGTGTCTGTGTGGGTTTCCCCCGGGTGACTGTCTGTGAGGAGTGTGGTGTGTTCTCCCTGTGTCTGCGTGGGTTTCCTCCGGGTGACTGTCTGTGAGGAGTGTGGTTTGTTCTCCCTGTGTCTGCGTGGGTTTCCTCCGGGTGACTGTCTGTGAGGAGTGTGGTGTGTTCTCCCTGTGTCTGCGTGGGTTTCCTCCGGGTGACTGTCTGTGAGGAGTGTGGTGTGTTCTCCCTGTGTCTGCGTGGGTTTCCTCCGGGTGACTGTCTGTGAGGAGTGTGGTGTGTTCTCCCTGTGTCTGTGTGGGTTTCCTCTGGGTGACTGTCTGTGAGGAGTAGGTTGTGTTCTCCCTGTGTCTGTGTGGGTTTCCTCCGGGTGACTGTCTGTGAGGAGTGTGGTGTGTTCTCTCTGTGTCTGTGTGGGTTTCCCCCGGGTGACTGTCTGTGAGGAGTGTGGTGTGTTCTCTCTGTGTCTGCGTGGGTTTCCTCCGGGTGACTGACTGTGAGGAGTGTGGTGTGTTCTCTCTGTGTCTGTGTGGGTTTCACCCGGGTGACTGTCTGTGAGGAGTGTGGTGTGTTCTCTCTGTGTCTGCGTGGGTTTCCTCCGGGTGACTGTCTGTGAGGAATGTGGTGTGTTCTCCCTGTGTCTGCGTGGGTTTCCTCTGGGTGACCGACTGTGAGGAGTGTGGTGTGTTCTCTCTGTGTCTGTGTGGGTTTCCCCCGGGTGACTGTCTGTGAGGAGTGTGGTGTGTTCTCCCTGTGTCTGCGTGGATTTCCTCCGGGTGACTGTCTGTGAGGAGTGTGGTGTGTTCTCCCTGTGTCTGCGTGGGTTTCCTCCGGGTGACTGTCTGTGAGGAGTGTGGTGTGTTCTCCCTGTGTCTGCGTGGGTTTCCTCCGGGTGACTGTCTGTGAGGAGTGTGGTGTGTTCTCCCTGTGTCTGCGTGGGTTTCCCCCGGGTGACTGTCTGTGAGGAGTGTGGTGTGTTCTCCCTGTGTCTGCGTGGGTTTCCTCTGGGTGACCGACTGTGAGGAGTGTGGTGTGTTCTCTCTGTGTCTGTGTGGGTTTCCCCCGGGTGACTGTCTGTGAGGAGTGTGGTGTGTTCTCCCTGTGTCTGCGTGGGTTTCCTCCGGGTGACTGTCTGTGAGGAGTGTGGTGTGTTCTCCCTGTGTCTGCGTGTGTTTCCTCCGGGTGACTGTCTGTGAGGAGTGTGGTGTGTTCTCCCTGTGTCTGCGTGGGTTTCCTCCGGGTGACTGTCTGTGAGGAGTGTGGTGTGTTCTCCCTGTGTCTGTGTGGGTTTCCTCTGGGTGCTCCGGTTTCCTCCCACGGTGATTCAAAAGTGTCCGTAGGTGTGAGTGAATGTGTGTGTGTGTGTGTCGCCCTGTGAAGGACTGGTGCTCCCTCCAGGGTGTGTTCCTGCCTTGTGCCCAATGATTCCCCGTAGGCTCCAGACCCACCGCGACCCTGACCTGGATAAGAGCTTACAGACAAAATGAATTAATATTTTCACTGGATAAAATCTGGTAAAATAAGCTAAATAACCCTAGAGGTTTAATAATATTATTGTTACACTACTATCACAATGATTACTATTGCATACGTTGTCTAGATGTAAGATGTTTTTTCACTTGGCAAGATAAAGTTTTTGCAGTGTACACAGGGAAAGTGAATATATATGTTTCTGAGCTATGAGCTACACTCGGGTGTATGTTTTACCTGCTGGCTGTTGTATCACTTGCTGGAGGAGCTTTATTTTCATCAGAACTCCATACAATCAAAACAACCCCCCTCAACCCCACCCCAATTCAGCCCTTTATCCTCAAACATGTTCTCAGCTGCTGTTTCTACTTGATTCATAAAGCTTCATTCCTGTGCATTAAAGAGACATGTCATTAATGAGAATGTCGAAACAGGGTGAACAGAGCCTCGTATCCTCTCATAACCTCACCTCCAGACGAACCTGCGCATCCTCAAACGAGAGGTTTAGAGCTCCCCTGAATGTGATCACCCTTAAAAACTGCCCTTAAAGTCCAGCACGTATATAAGCTAGCACGCTTTTAATGTCCTCAAATAGCCGTAGCCAGATTATATTTTCCCAGTTATTATTAATATTTATTTGTTTTTCATCAGTTATCATCACTGTCAGAGCAAAACCTCCAGGACAATGCAAATAAATAAATAAATAAATACTACACAGATAGATAGCCTCTTGCTTTAATGGCAAATCATTTTACTTGTTTCAAAAAGCTGCTATTTTGCTTGAAACGAGCTAAATGAATTGCCAAATTAGCACTTTCTCTCAAGATAAAATGGCGTAAATAAATAAATAAATGAAGAAGTGAACTAGATTAATGCGTCTTTAATTTTTGGCAGTGGGATTATTTCCAATGGTACGTTCACAGTGAAACTTTCGCCCGATGTAGTGTCACCACTGATACCTTCAAGTGAACAGTAAATAAATGGAGGCTTTTGTCCTGACACTGATGATATATATTTATATTTAGATGTATGTATATGCGACTGCATTTGCACTAATGTAACACAAAGCAATGCTCCAAAGTTGTCTTGTCAGGTACCAAATATTTTGGTGTGTATGTATGCATTGAAACAGATGTCTTAGATATGACATATAGCCGCGTGTACAAATACAAACGTCTGTGTATAGAGGCCTACGATTTTGATATGAATGAACACAGTGTTTAAGCAGCATCAGTCGTTGTATGAAGTGAAGCCTGGGGTTTGTGTGAACACTCTTGTGACCTCTAAGTGGAAAAGAGTGGGATAGAAAACCCCAAGCCCACGGATATTATCTGGTGCTGGATGATGGATCCCCCACTCATCAGTGTTTATTGGCATTTATTGCGTTTGTGAGCATGAATACATTTAAACGATGTATGAGCGAACTTGCCAAGTGCCACGTTTTCTTTACTTGTTTTTGCAACTTGATGCATTTTCAGATGTTTACTCAAAGGAGAAGCGATTTTTACATTTCCTGTGTGCGTCTTTACGGGGGACAGGGAGAGGGGCTGATTTTTTAAGAGATGAGAGTGTTTTCGATATATTTTGCCATGGGAAATCTTATAGAATGGAGAGCCTGATCCTTGCAGCATTGGTTTCCTTCTCTCATTCGCTATTTTACTACATGCACACAATGTGAAATGATGTCCTGAGGAAAGCTGACCACTGTTTGACCTGCAGCTGAGCTCAGATGAATCATTTGCCTGAAGTTTGATATTGAACTGAAGTTGAATGTCAGAATAAATCAAAACCTACCAAACCAAACGGTTGCCTTGTTCAGATGTTATTGTCCATCTCCCAGACCGATGTTTTCAAAGTGTAACGAGACCTTTAGGACGCTTTAAGCCACATATGTTTGATGGATTGAGCAGAAACACACACACACACACAGCTTCTACACCTGAACACTGAGGTAATGTCAGACTAAGAAACCATCAAAACCTAATGGAGAGAACCAGACAGGAAAAATACTCTCATTTCCTGACCAGTCACTAGCTGGGAATCTCTCTTTCTCTCTCCTCTCTCTCTCTTACTCTCTTTCTCTCTCCTCTTTCTCTCTCTTACTCTCTCTCTCTCTCTCTCTCGTGTGGATGCATATGTGTGAAATAGAGCAAGGCCAAGTTGCCGTATAAGGGTGGTCTTCCTGTGTGTGTTTAACTCCCTTTAGTGTGAGGGGCAGGAAAGACAGGATGGAGGACACATTAGTAAATCAGAGTTCCCCTCTCAGCCCCTCGCCATCTTTCTGATCAAAGGTAGCCTTAGTCTCTGACCTCTGTAAAAAAACAAGTAAAAAATATGTTTAAAACACAA